>NC_068317.1:947650-1247650 GCF_025860055.1 Xyrauchen texanus | reverse complement strand
GGCGGTGCCGGGGCCGTCAACGTCGGCTCTGCATCAAGCTGACGCAGACGAGGGAGTTCCCGTCCTCAGGGCTTTCCCTGGGGGGATTTCCCTCTGGAGCAGTCGTGTGACGAGTCCCTCAGACACGCCTTCGATCAAATGAAAGTAATTGATGGTCAACAAATCCAGCCCGGTCTTGCACTCACAAACCCGTACTTCTCTATTATCAAAGAGTGGTTGTATCGAGTGACGCAGGACACTCAAACCAAAGAGATTACAACGCAGCTTTTAGTACCGAAGAGCCGTCGGGAAACACTCTTCCAGGCGGCTCATTATAATCCAATGGCCGGCCACTTAGGTCACGAAAAGTCTTTGAACCGTATAATGGCCCGTTTCTTTTGGCCGGGCATTTACGGGGACGTTTGCAAGTGGTGCGTGGCGTGCCGGGAATGTCAGTTGGTGAACCCACCGGCCACCCCAAAAGCGCCATTGCGCCTGCTGCCGTTGATCGAGACCCCCTTCGACAGAATTGGAATGGATCTCGTCGGGCCATTAGAAAAGACTGCACGCGGGCATCGCTTTGTGTTAGTTCTGATGGACTATGCAACGCGATATCCGGAAGCAGTGCCTCTACGCAACATGTCAGCACACAGTGTTGCGGAGGCACTCTTCAAAATTATCTCCCGAGTGGGGATTCCAAAGGAAAACCTCACGGATCAAGGCACAACGTTCATGTCATGTACACTTCGCGAACTTTATGAATTATTAGGCATTAAGTCGATTCGTACCAGCGTCTACCACCCGCAGACCGATGGACTGGTGGAACAACTTAATAAGACCTTGAAAAACATGATTCATAAGTTCGTACACGAAGATGCTAAAAACTGGGATAAGTGGCTCGAACCCCTGCTGTTTGCAGTACGGGATGTCCCGCAAGCCTCCACCGGCTTTTCCCCATTTGAACTACTGTACGGGCGCCGGTCACGGGGTGTGCTTGACATCATACGGGAAGCTTGGGAGGAAGGACCTTCGGATAGCAAAAATCTAATTGTTTTTGACCTTCGAGCAAAACTCCACACTTTGGGACGGGTAACACAGGAGAATTTGCTCCAAGCGCAAGAACGCCAACGCCGACTGTACGACAGGGGCACTCGGCTATGGGAATTTTCACAGGGAGATAAAGTACTTGTCTTACTGCCCACCTCGAGCTCCAAATTACTTGCCAAGTGGCAAGGACCCTTTGAGGTCACGCGACGAGTTGGAGATCTCGATTATGAGGTTAAGCGAACAGATAGGAGAGGGGCACGTCAAACCTACCACCTCAACCTCCTCAAACCATGGAGGGAGGCGGTACCTGTAGCATTGGCGACGGCGGTTCCGGTGAAGGCGGAGCTCGGACCGGAGGTATCACTCAAAGCAAATTCATTTACCCCTGGTCCCTTGCGGAGACCACCTCTCGCCGTCGCAGCTGACAGATGTTGCGAGTCTGCAAGCGGAGTCCGCAGATGTGTTTTCTCACCTGCCCGGTCGCACTAACCTCATAGAACACCATATCGAGACCATCCCGGGTGTGGTGGTTCGTAGCCGGCCCTATCGTCTCCCCGAGCACAAGAAAAAGGTTGTTAGGGAGGAATTAGAGGCAATGCTCGAAATGGGCGTAATACAGGAGTCGCAAAGTGATTGGGCCAGCCCGGTAGTTCTGGTACCGAAGAGCGACGGCTTGGTCCGTTTCTGTGTTGACTATCGGAAAGTGAATGCAGTGTCCAAATTTGACGCTTATCCAATGCCGCGAATTGATGAGTTACTCGATCGGTTAGGCGCTCAATTTTACTCAACGCTGGACTTAACAAAGGGGTATTGGCAGATCCCTTTAACTCCAATGTCCCGAGAAAAAAATGCTTTTTCCACACCGTTCGGATTACACCCATTTGTGATACTTCCGTTCGGTTTGTTTGGAGCCCCGGTCATGTTTCAGCAACCTCTCCTTCAGGGAGACAAAATATAGCACCATCGAGAAGGAGTGCCTTGCGATTAAGTGGGCGGTTCTGACGCTCCGCTACTACCTGCTGGGGCGGGCCTTCACCCTCTGTTCCGATCATGCCCCTCTGCAGTGGCTCCAGCGCATGAACGATACCAACGTGTGGATCACCCGTTGGAATCTGGCTCTCCAGCCCTTTAAATTCAAGGTGGTCCACAGGCCGGGGGCGCAGATGGTTGTGGCTGACCTTCTCTCCAGTAATGGTGGGGGGAGTGGGCAGGCCGGATGTTGCCCCGGCCTGAGTCAGCGGTGGGGGCATGTGGCATGGGGGGTGTGGTCGTGTGTCGGTCTGCGGGAGAGAGAGAGAGCGGTAAGGCTTGTTACCTGGTTTGTAATTACCTCTAACACCTGTGTCTTATTATAGTGATACGGAGAGAGACATTTAAGGAACGCCAAGTGTCGAGAGAGGGGGAGAGTTTCCAGAAAGCACGACAGACAGGAGAGTGCTCATATAGATATATATATATATATATATATATATATATATATATATATATACATACACCTTTGTTAGAGGTTTAATTGTTATCGATGGTCACCGTCGATTCTGTGTGTGAGAAAAGCACGTTAAATAAAAGGTCTGATCTTGAACCTGCCTCGTTGTCTCCTGACTCCTCCATCGCTCCAATCAAACCAGTTCACAGTGTTATCTTGTTATTCTGTATAGTGTTATATCGTTATTCTGCACAATTTTATATTGTTATTCTGAACATTGTTATATTGTTAGTCTGCATATTGTTATATTATTATTCTGTACATTGTCATATTGTTATTCTGTACATTGTTATTCTGTTGAGTGTACTAATACTTATTGTATTTACATGTATGGCTGCACTGTCTGGGCCACACACATAAGCTTTTCACACAAAATTTCACTTGTGTAATAGCATGTAGACAATAAATGTCAGTTGAGTTGATCTATTATTAATTAAGTTTCTCTGTTGTGTGGTCTTGATGTGATCCAGTGCATGAATAATAGCGTTGGCCTCTGCTGTAAAAATGTATCTCTAATCTGGGATCCTAATTCTTTTTTTGTGGCAAAAAATTATTAACCAACCATTATCACTGCGTAAGAGACACTCTGAAACAAACAGTCTTTTAAAATGATTTATTCTTGCAAGAAGGACCCTGTCATTACACAGGAGTTAATCTGTGCCGTGAATGGGACGAGAAAGGGAGGGCTGACTTGTATTTTATACTCTTTTATCCCAAGGTTTCTTAACAAAAGTAGATCCTCCCCCTCTGCATTTCTCAGACACAGGGGCATTCCCTTGCAATGACTATCACTGATCAATGAGTATCAAAATTTCTACAACAATCACATATGAAGCTGACACATGATCTCCAGACATTGATCTGTCTGTATATACACTCACCTAAAGGATTATTAGGAACACCTGTTCAATTTCTCATTAATGCAATTATCTAATCAACCAATCACATGGCAGTTGCTTCAATGCATTTAGGGGTGTGGTCCTGGTCAAGACAATCTCCTGAACTCCAAACTGAATGTCAGAATGGGAAAGAAAGGTGATTTAAGCAATTTTGAGCGTGGCATGGTTGTTGGTGCCAGACGGGCCGGTCTGAGTATTTCACAATCTGCTCAGTTACTGGGATTTTCACGCACAACCATTTCTAGGGTTTACAAAGAATGGTGTGAAAAGGGAAAAACATCCAGTATGCGGCAGTCCTGTGGGCGAAAATGCCTTGTTGATGCTAGAGGTCAGAGGAGAATGGGCTGACTGATTCAAGCTGATAGAAGAGCAACTTTGCCTGAAATAACCACTCGTTACAACCGAGGTATGCAGCAAAGCATTTGTGAAGCCACAACACGCACAACCTAGAGGCAGATGGGCTACAACAGCAGAAGGCCCCACCGGGTACCACTCATCTCCACTACAAATAGGAAAAAGAGGCTACAATTTGCAAGAGCTCACCAAAATTGGACAGTTGAAGACTGGAAAAATGTTGCCTGGTCTGATGAGTCTCGATTTCTGTTGAGACATTCAGATGGTAGAGTCAGAATTTGGCGTAAACAGAATGAGAACATGGATCCATCATGCCTTGTTACCACTGTGCAGGCTGGTGGTGGTGGTGTAATGGTGTGGGGATGTTTTCTTGGCACACTTTAGGCCCCTTAGTGCCAATTGGGCATAGTTTAAATGCCACGGCCTACCTGAGCATTGTTTCTGACCATGTCCATCCCTTTATGGCCACCATGTACCCATCCTCTGATGGCTTCTTCCAGCAGGATAATGCACCATGTCACAAAGCTCGAATCATTTCAAATTGGTTTCTTGAACATGACAATGAGTTCACTGTACTAAAATGGCCCCCACAGTCACCAGATCTCAACCCAATAGAGCATCTTTGGGATGTGGTGGAACGGGAGCTTCGTGCCCTGGATGTGCATCCCACAAATCTCCATCAACTGCAAGATGCTATCCTATCAATATGGGCCAACATTTCTAAAGAATGCTTTCAGCACCTTGTTGAATCAATGCCACGTAGAATTAAGGCAGTTCTGAAGGCGAAAGGGGGTCAAACAAAGTATTAGTATGGTGTGCCTAAAAATCCTTTAGGTGAGTGTATATAGGCGTGTGTGATGGAAACATCTCATTGTTTAAGGTATTCATTCAGATGTGTATCATATTTTTTGTTATGTCCAGGATTATTTATTTATTTTGAGATTCCAGTGGGATACTGCAAAGGTTAAGTCAACTTTTATGTTTTCTTGATGGGATTTAATCCATAGACCATGAGGTTGGATATGCCTCAGTTTGAGGCTGTGGCTTAGTTGGTAGAGTGGGTCAGCCATTAATCGCAGGGTTGGTGGTTTGAATCCCAGCCCACATGACTCCACATACCAAAGTGTCCTTGGGAAAGACACTGAACCCCAAGTTACTACCAATGGCAGGTTAGCACCTTGCATGGCAGCTCTGCAGCCAATGGTGTATGAATGTGTGTGGGAATGGGTGAATGAGTCACAGTGTAAAGTGCTTTGAATACCGTTAATGTTAAAAAGGTGCTTTATAAGTGCAGACCATTTACTTTTGTTGAGTATTGCAGGGCTAATTTGAGACAACTTTTATCTAGAGAAAGTTAATTAGACTCTACATATAAACTTTGTTATGATGTTCAGTGCCAGATGTATGCCTTGATGGTGTCCAAAAGTCAGATATACGATTTCCTGGCTGAGCCATACATTACGCTTCAAAGCTGATCTGATCAGTGTTCTGTAAAGGTTGAGGAGAATTGAGCTCTTTGCTCCAGAATTAGTCTTTGCTAAAACCTTTAAAATACCCATTGCTTTAAAACATTTATCTTTTCAAATCTTTATGTGAGGGATAAAAGACAATTTATTGTCAAAGGTTATTCCAAAGAATTTGGTCTCCTTGACAACTTTGATAGGATCGCCATCCATAAATGGCTTTGCGTAATGATGGAGAGAGTGTAAGTGGCATAAATGCATACAGATTGTTTTACTCTTTGAGATCTTAAACCTATTGGGCACAGACCAGGCCTGGACCCTATTAATTGTCATCTGGATTTTCTATTCAATACTGTTCATGAATCATGAAGCAAATACAAATGTAATCTACATAAAGGCTACAATTAATGTTTGATCCAATGACTTTTGCAACACTCTTTTTATTATGATACTAAAAACGTTCACTGATCCTATGCTTCCTTGAGCTACTCCTAACTCTTGTCTGTGTTGCGGGTCTGATAGAGTATTACCCTGACTTTAAAATGTCTATTTGATAAAAAGTTGGCAATAAAAATGGGTAGATATCCTCTAAAACCAAGCTGATGTAAAATTATTTAAAATACCATACTTCAAAGTTACGTCATAAACTTTCTCCAAGTCAAAGAAGACAGTAACAGCATGTTATTTTCTGATAAAAGCATCACATACCTAACTTTCAAGGCTGATGAGGTGACCTATAGTGCTTCTTCCTTTTCAAAATCCACCTTGAGCATTACTTATAAGATGTTGAGACTCCAGCATCCATACAAGACTTTCATTAACCACTCTCTCCATGGTTTTACATAAACAACTAGTCAGGGCTATAGGTTTGGTAGTAGGAAGGTTCATTATGATCCAGCCTTTGGAACTTTTCAAAGGTTGCAGCTAGGATATTTGCAATTTTTTTTATCTAGTTAAGCCTTGTTTTGTAGTCAAGATTTGTTGTTTAATATGTTGAATTTGAGGTCTACTGTTCTTGCTCTTCATTCTTCGAATCAGATTCCTAACCTGTTTCGTTGCAGTTTTTGATGTTTGGTTGAATACATATTGTCTGCAAGTTTGTTTCTTTACCTCATTTATTACTCTACCTGCTTGTGCTCTTTTATATTGACATCGATGAGGTTTTCCATTCATTGACTTCAGAAGAATCTTCTTTTAGCTTTTTTCCACTCTTTTATAGACTTTTTTGCAGTTATTGTTGAACCATGGCAATCGCTTGCATAACTTATTTGCAGTTTTTGGAATGGTATCGTTTCCTATGGAGATTAAAATACTGGTTACATTTTTGAATCTTTCATGACAAAGTTTACAAATCGTACCAATTGACTTTTTTAAGTTGCGATCTCTGTACACTTCTCCTATTCCTTTGAAGGTCAAGATTAGTTGAAAATGGTCACTTCCACAGAGGTCATTCCAAACTTTCCATGAGAGATCTAGTAGCAGCTCAGGCTGGCAGATGGTTAGGTAAATTGCTGAATAGGTACCATGTCCATGGTGTCCATGTAAATAGGTTTGAGATCAGTTGTTTAAAAGGCACAGGGCATGGTTGTTGATAATGTCCTCAATGTTCTTGCTTTTTGTTTTACACTAATTACTAACCCACAAGGTATTATGGCTGTTAAAATCCCACATAAGTATGAAGGGGGAAGGAAGCTGATCCACAAGGTTGGTGGAATGTACTGTACTGGAGCATACTGTGAAAGTCCTCTGGAGGGTTATATGTACTGCTGTTACTTGTAAATTACTATTTAGTGTGATGTGTCTGTGTATCAAATAATTTCTAATTAAAATAGCTGATCCTACCAGAAGCACATCTATTGTTTGGACAAAAATCATTAAAAATGTTGAAGTTTTTAAAAGAAAGGGTAGTATCAAGTGACAACCGTGTCTCTTGTAGATAAAAGACAAGTGGATTTATAATTGCAGCTAATTGTTGCAATTCTGCAAAGTTAGCCCTGAGCCCAAGGCAGTTCCATTGGATAATAGTGTGATCCATTTTCAAGTTGGGAGAATAGTAGTTCTGCCTTTTGGTGAGCTGTTCCTACTGTGATGGCCAGTCTCTTTCATTTCATCTTTGATTGCTTTCATCTTTGCATTCTCATCTTGTGATACTTTTGATTGTGAACTTCCTGCTTTTTTAGAATTCTTGTTAATTATTTTATGTTTACTTTTTGTATGTTCTGGTTAGTTTGGATATGTGTTGATGTAGTTTCATTCTGATTTCCTGCACTCTTTGATCTAGGAGGAGGTATACCTTTACTGTTATTGACAGTTTGTAGTTTATCATTTGGCTGCCAAGTCAAATCTGTCTGCCAATCCACTGAACGAAAAGGTTGGAGTTTTTTTTTTACCACAGAGGCAAAAGTTTTATTTTCAATGAGAGTGGGTTCCACAGAGACCAATTGGTATGCTTCATTATAGCTGATTTTCTTTGTTCATTAAATTTTCTGGATTTCTTTTGTTGTGGCAAAAAATTATCAACCAACCATTATCACTGCGTAAGAGACACTCTGACTCAAACAGTCTTTTAAAATTATTTATTCTTGCAAGAAGGACCCGGTCATTACACAGGAGTTAATCTGTGCCGTGAGTGGGACCCAGAAAGGGAGGGCTGACTTGTATTTTATACTCTTTTATCCCAAGGTTTTCTGACAGAAGCAGATCCTCCCCCTCTGCATCCCTCAGACACAGAGGCATTCCCCTGTAATGACTATTACTGATCAATGAGTATAAAAACATTTCTACAACAATTCCCCGCTTTTTATCATTCAGATTACTCAATCACAATAATAAACAATAAGACAAATTTAAGTCATATCATCACACTTACACTCTTCATCTCTGATTTTCGCATAAATGATCACTCTCTTAAACATTTGTGAAAAAACATTTGGAAAAATAAAAAGCTTAGGCTGTTTTTTGTGGGGATAGTCCCCTAAGTATTAGCAAGTAAGTAAAGACTTTATCTGAAGCCGGGCTAAATGAGTAAACACCGTTACTGCACGTCTGACATAAAATCAGACCCTCAGTCACTTCAGTATAAACAAGAAATAGTGTACAGATTAAGTATGAAAAACACATCAATTTAACACTTTGCTTATGTCAGCAGGCTATAAAATTACAAAGAATGAAGTATAATAAAATCCCTCATTTCAAACCCTCTCCTTGTTCGTCATCTCGTAACACGGATGACAGCTGCTTATAACCCTCTTTACATACCAAAACATTCTCAGAAAGAAAAGACATATCTCATTTTAACACATTTCACAGTAGCTCTCGCTACTTGTATCATCATATTTGTGTTCATCTGGCTCTGGATAGACTGTCATTTTTATCAATTGAACAAACATCCCTGCTTTAACCAGTCTCTGTACTGAGCTGGAAACACACGTTATAATGCATGGTAAACATAACAATATCAATTCAATTTCAACATTTATTTTTTTTTTTTCCTTCCCACCCCAGGTGCCTTGTTTGGCAAATACACAGATGTACCCACATTCATCAAAGCTTGATAACAACACCCTGACTATTTCTTTGGCATCCGATGAAATGCCCTGTTGCCACACACCCACACTGCTGCAGGTGAAGTTTCATGTGGCTTGCTGAATGGGCATGTGAAGTTGACTTCTTTGTCGTTGATGACGGCTGTACAATTGTCCGCTGTTCTGTCCTTCACATTGATTCTGATCCTGCAGTCAGACATCCTGCTATAATTCTTTTCAGTTCGTACCTTTTCACGATGATTACTGCTTGTGACCACACGATGGAGTTCACTCTGCCTTGCTCTTCCACTGATAGTGGTACTTGGTGTTCAGACTTGACTTCGATGTTTATTGACATTCACTCGGAAACAATCTCTTCCTGTTGCTGATTCTCCTGCGATGGTTGGCATGAACCCCCACGTAGCTCTCTCTGCGATCTTCACTGGTGTGTGAGTCGTTAGTAGCACTTGGAATGGTGCCAGCCAACTTTTGGCCTTCCAGCTCTTTCTCCTCAGGTCACGAATCACAACAAAATCGCCAGGCCTGATCTTATGCGGCTTTTCACCTGAACACAAACATTGGGCAACAGAGAAGACATTTCTTTGCAATAATTCAACATGTCATTCTCACACAGATCTGTTGATGGCAGCCCTTGTCTACCCCTTTCTATTCACATGAATGGTGGTCTACCAAAGAGTATTTCAAATGGACTTAAATTTGTTTTGACTCTTTTTCTCATTCTCATGTACATCAACACAATTGGGAGAGCTTTAACCCATGTGAGCCCAGTTTCCTCACAGCACTTAGCCAATTTTTCTTGATTGACACAGAGGCCTGTAATGGCCTCTGTGTCATTCCCCTGTAATGACTATTACTGATCAATGAGTATCAACATTTCTACAACACTTTCTTGTTAATCCACATCAAGCATTCTTTTGATGTAGTCATATGTTCTCCTGCACAATTGCAGCATTTGGGTGGCTTCTGACAGCCTTCTTTGTCATGATCCTTTTATTCTTAAAGCTATTTGATCCATGTCCATATTTTTGACAGTTAAAGCATCTCAGTGAATTTGGTATAAATAAGTCCACTAGAGCACTCATTTACACCATTGTGATGCTTTCTGGAGGATGGGGTTTACTGAAGTGCAGATCTTCTCTTTTGATTGTTATTCTTTTTACATACATCTCTACTTGTGTTTTAAGTTCAGAAGTTATTTCTTCTTCATCTACATCGTCCAACTCTCTGGTATGTATCACTCCTTTGCTGTAGTTGAGTGTTGGATGTAAAGAAGTCTTTATATCAAGTCAAGCCAGCAAATTGGCATGAATAAGGTTCTCTGAATTAGCTTTCTTAAAACATTCAACCAGAATCTAGCCAGATCGCAGTTTCTTCACTCTCTTAACAGAACCAGTTATTCCTGTAATGCCCTTGTGAATGGCGAAAGGAGATAGCTTTGTGATTGGCATATCCAATAATTATAAATTTAGGCAATTCTTCATTGTTAGATGTAGAAGCACATTTATTCTACGAAGTGCCAGTGTCCAGGTATAAAAGTCATTTTTGTGTGTGTGTGTGTGTGTGTGTGTGTGTGTGTGTGTGTGTGTGTGTGTGTGTGTGTGTGTGTGTGTGTGTGTGTGTGTGTGTGTGTGTGTGTTTGGTAGCCATGTTTAGCATATTATGTTTCATCATCTCTACTCCCCACTCATCTTGGAGTCCAAAAAGGGGATGCACAGAGCCGCGGAAATCCTGCAGATTATTCTCCAGGGATATAGAGATGGTATACTTGAGCACAAAAAAATAAGAGATATTCCATCTACTTGATTAACCCTTAGGCAACACCTTCTGGGGATAATGAAAAGATAGCTGATGTTAACCCTCTGGGGTCTGAGAGTGTTTTGGGCCCCGGAGAACTTTTGACATGCCATGACATTTGTGCTTTTTTCAGTTGCTTAAAAACATATTTATGGCTAAAGTCTGATAACACTGTATTCAACACAAACTGGGCTACAATAATATGTGAGCAACATGTGTGTACATTTGTATTTTTGAGAAAATAACGTTTATGCTGGTTTTTGAAAAAACTAAATTTTAAGTAATTGAAATAAAGTCATATAACACATACTAAACATTTGTCCACAAGACTTTTGAGAACTGGATCTTGTAGCCTAGAGTTTGTGCTACAAATGATGTGAAAACCATCCTGATCACTCATTCATACAAAACAACATAGTAATTTCACTTTTGTAAGACACTTGTAGTGTTAGAAAGGTCATATGCGAGGAGGCGTGAACTATCATGAATATGGACATATTTCACACCTGAGGAGACAAAGCTCTGATCCCACTCCCCTGGGCCTTTCACTGAGGAATGTGACAGAAAGACTTAATGATCAAAATCAAGTTTTAATTTAAAAGAAGTAATATGACTATACATTTCCTTTAAATAAAGACTTTACTTAATTTTAGACCTACACTACCATTTAAACGAAGTCTCTTCTGCTCACCAAGACTGCATTTATTTGATCCAAAATACAGTAAAAACATTGATATTGTGAACTTATTACAATTTAAAAGAACAGCTTTCTATTTGAATATATTGTAAAATATATCTATTTGTGATCAAAGCTGAATTTTCAGCATCATTACTGCAGTCTTCAGTGTCACATGATCCTTCATAAATTATTGTAATATACTGATTTTTTAATATGGCATATCTAAAGTGCATTTTACTCATTTAACCTGAACAGATATTTGCAAGCACAAGCTTTGTTGATGATAATGAGGCAGCATCTAAACATTCATATTATTTTTATATCATATTACATACCATATTTATAACATACAGCATACAATTTAAATACCTATCCAAAACAGAATTTAAATGTAACTAATGACTTACTTGTCCGAAATTGAATCCTCGGCTGGATCAAGTCACTCTTCAGGAAAATGTGAAGTCTTCGTCACTATTCAGGATTTTCCTTGCCTGTGTATCTTGCGATCTTTCAAACGTGTAAAAAAGTGAATGATCTAGACAGGCACAGTCGGGGGCATTCACCATTTGCATTGATCGCTTCAGAACATTACTGTATGAACAGCGCCGTCTGCCCGTGGGTGTGATCACATTAGGGATCACATTAGGGATAATGTTTGTGTGATAACTATTTGCGGAGTTTCAGTTCATTTTTGTGACGTTTCAGATATATGCTCGCAAACACAGAGACTGTTGTAAGATCACCCTTTTTATTTTCTTTATTTTACAAAAGCACAAGGTTTTGTTGTTATTGTGAGTATACAAAAAATTTAAGTAGATATCTAATGATGTCTTACACTTATCTGTAAGCCCCAAAATGACGGAGTATTTTATGTTGTTTCTGCTGTAATGACGGAAAAATACAGCAGGACGTGCCGGTGCTTCCGTCGACCCCAGAGGGTTAACTGCTTCCGTCGACCCCAGAGGGTTAACTTATCACATAGTATTACCAAGGCATGTCTTGGCCAGCCGATTGATTGGATCGGGCCTTTCCAGTCTCCTGTCTAGTTGAAGTAAGAGCCAAAGCACAGTGTTAAAATAATAAAAGCCACAGCAAACCACATTTCTCAGGAGCCAGGATATCTTCCTCCGCCGACATTGGTCACGACTCACAGCAAACAAGTTGCCCTCTTTTGTCTTATTTTACGAGTAGCAGGGGGATGCTAGGACTTTAACTACTCAAGGTCCTTACAGAGAGGTAGACAGTGACAATATAAGAAGATGGGCAAACTCAAGTACGGTAGAGAGAGTAAATTAAATAAATAAATAAAAGTATATAAACAACTGTGACACTAGTATGGGAAGAGTTATTCACTCTTGCCCAAGGTGTAGCTCTCTCATTGTTGGGTGTTGATGTAGTTAGAGCAGTAGTGAGAGACAGAAAGTTTTAGATCGAGTTTTAGAGAAGCCATAATGGTAAATTATTGTGTTTGTGCTGGTTGCACGAATTCTAGCCTGTCAGGACATCGTGTCCATCATTTTCCTTCTAGGAAAAACAAGGCTTTTCGGTCTTGGGTGCGTTTTGTGCAGGTGAACACTCGGTCGTTTGTGGCGCACATTTCACTCCGGAGAATTATCGAGTCTCGGATGGGATTTCGGAGTAAGGACCACGTGAGGCTGATTACTGATGCTGTTCCCTCGGTGCACTCGATGGAATCAAGTCCACCGTCAAAGTTTACACCAGATTTTGGCGCGGGCGGGACTGGAGGACCAAGTGCTAACGTTAGCAGACATTCTGTGGAATGAAAACGAGCACTTAGCAGAGTAAGTCTTACTTTTAATTATTTTAACTCTTAATTTGATGAATTTCGTAATAATAATAGTATAATATTTTTATATAATATATTTTTTATAATATTAAATATTTAATATTTATTTAGTATAATAATACAGAGAGAGGGAGAGAGACTGAGCTTTAGGACAGGTTGTCGTAACGTAATTGTCTGCCTTCTGAATTGAATTTAGTAGTTTGCACAATGCTATAGCTATTGGCAGGAAGCTAGCCCAACTCTCCCGTTTCCCCCGCATTTCAATTCAAACTGTTCTCCCGCCGCTTCTATCTCGCCTAGGAGGCTCATAATTATAGGCGTGTGGGCCATCATAGGCATGTTCGTCTACACCGGAGAACTCGGTTTCTTCATTCGCATCCATTGTAACCTGAGCTTGAGCTTGACCAGACTCCCTCGGCCATCGTCACTTCCGGTTAGTGCTTTATAGACGCGGAAGTTATTTTATCACAATTTATCTCAAAATATCGTTAATGGCTAAATATATATTACTCCAGTTCAGAAAATCTAGTTGTTTTATCATCAACATACACTATGCTATATAGGGGTGTCCAACCTGCATGTTGCTCTTTAATAGATGGCAGTATGGATGCAGGTGCAGGAGCATCTCTGCATGTTTGCAGGTCTATCTCTGTGTCTTTACAAAGACATGTTTACAAATTTTCACACACACATGCATGACTGTTGTGTCAGTGACAATTATATTTAATATAATGGATAAATATGACAACATTTTTAAAGATGGAAATAATAGGAGCTAGTTTTCTTTAATCACAGTATCAAAAATTAAATGAGCATAGGGGTGAATACTTTTTTTTTTATTTCACTGGTTTGAGTGCATGTGGCCATTTATTAGACAATATTATTATATGTAAATTTGATATGTATCTTCATTGTTTTCTTAAAAAAATATTGTTTTTAATTGGTAATCAATTTATAACTTTGGGTTTTCATGTGTTCTCTGTTTCTCTTTTCATGAAGTTTGTCTTTTGTAATATCCCTTTAACTAACTAAAGTAATCATTCTCCAGTAAGTGACATCATTCATGGCAGGGAAACAACATCCCAAACATCAGAAAGTATTTGCAATGGATTTGATGAATTGTGTGATGTTTTATGGTATTTGATAAGTTGTCTTACTCTTAAGAAATTAAATTCCAAAATTCTAGAAATCGGAATGAAGTCAAAATTTTGAAAGATGGTTAAATAAATTCAAAATGAACTTCAAGTTGGCACTCTAATGCTAAGCTAACTTTATACTACCTCACAGAGAATTCGCAATTTTCCATTTACATTTTCCTGAACTTTTGTGTAAATATTTAAGTTTCTAAGAGCTTTGCCAGAGCATAATTCTTAAGGAGAAATCACAAGCACATGCACATGCATTTTATAAATGTTATAACAGTACAGCATAACAGTAATTGTGGTTGTTAAAGGGATAATTCTCCACAAAATGAAAATTCTCTCATCATTTACTCACCCTCATGCCATCCTAGATATGTTTGACTTTCTTTCTTCTGCAGAACACAAATTCAGATTTTTAGAAGAATATTTCAGCTCTGTAGGTCCATACAATGCAAGTGAATGGTGTAGATTTACAGTAAAAAAGTACTTAAACATTGATTTGTTTCTCACCCACACCTATCAAATTGTTTCAGAAGAACTGGATTTAACCACTGGAGTCTAATGGATTACTTTAATAAAACCTTTATGTCACATTTGGACCTTCAAAGTTTCAGTCACCATTCACTTCACACACATCTGGGATGCCATGAGGATGAGTAAATGATGAGAGAATTTTCATTTTTGGGTGAAATGTCCCTTTAAGTGTGTTGTTGAAGCTGATGTTTGAGTGCTTTAGTATATCTGAGGTATTCAGACTAATATGCGGAAGCATTTAAAAAGAATGAATGAAGAATGAAAATCTTGAACCTTGGATGAATTTTCATACATTTTTATGCAATTAAATCAATTAATTTGAGCATCATATGAGAGTAGGTATAATTAGCATAGCCACTAATAAGAGGTGATTAATTTGTGTGGCTGCTCATTTCCTCTTCCTGTCACACTTATTTCAATAATTCTCTCTCCAAATTTACACAGATGTAGCTCACATTAAAACATGTGAAAGAGACTATATGTGTGTGTGCGCAGAGCACTGGAAAGAGATATGATGATCGTTTATTCTTACAAGGGATGTCTTTTACACACATCTTTTATTTTCAATTAGACAAAGTTAATGTGACTGTTGATGTATTACCCTTTACACAAAGGCTACATATTTTTGGGTTAAATTTTCATTCCACGTGTCTACAGTACAAACGTCATGATTACTGTCGTAACCTCCGTTCCCCGAGGGAGGGAACGAGAAGTTGTGTCGAATGAAGTGACACAAGGGGTCTTCCTTGGATGCTGAATCGTACCTCTAAACCTGAGAAAAGGCCAATGTCAAGTTGGTAGACAGAATTTGCATGCCTCGCCTCGGACATACGGGTATAAAGGGAAGCGGGCAGCGAATGCCAGTCAGGATATTTGCACTGAGGAGCTGAAAATGAAGCACGGCCATTTACAGAGCTAGGTCTAGTGTTGTGGCAGGAGGGACACAACGTCTCTTTCCCTCCCCCGGGGAACGGAGGTTATGACAGTAACCATGACGTCCCCCTTTTGTCACTCACTCGACGTTATCCAAGGGTCCATAGAAAACGCCACTCACTGACTATGAAACAGGTGCACAGCAGGCTATTGCTTGTTAGAGGCGCCTGTGACGGCTGCACGTAGCCCTCCCCTACGCGAGGGAGAATGCTGGCTGGCCGTGAGGCGAGTCACACTCATCCTGAGCCGGATGGAAGCACACGAGCGTGTCCGGGGGCGGGTGGTTCGTGGGGATTTACCCGGTGAAACTGAGCCCGTCATCATCCCCGTATCGACTTCATCGCCAGCCGGGTCGTCCTCAACCCCGTGGGAAGAAGGAGTGACGCGGGAGGCGGCTGAAGTGGCATTCACCTTCAGGAAGGAGAGCCGCAACCGCAACGTTGCCATGGTCATGTTCTCGCAGTGCTACCCAGGCACACGAGGCAGCATCTGTGGCCGTCGTTCTTGGAGAGAATCCGACCGCTTCCAGGAACAACACAGGGGCGGAAAGGCATCTTGAAAAAGACGCGTCCTAAAAGGACGTTCAACGCCACTGTGTATTGCTCTTTTGTGAGTTGAAAACTCAGACTCTTTTAGAGGAAATACAACTCTTTTAGGAGGAGACACTCTTTTAAACAGAAAGAAAGCACTGTCGAAGAGCCCAGGGACATGAACTGCAAAGCATGCACAGAGAGAGATGCCAGCTGGAAATACGCCATGCGGATCCAACAGCAATGCTTCTCGCTGGTAGAGGTAAGTGGAACAGGAGTGAAATTCAGCTGTTTGCTGCACAACCATTCGGCTCCGAAGAAAAATTCTGACTGTTATTCGCTGCCCCGCTTTCCTTTATACCCATATGTCCGGGGCGGAGCATGCAAATTCTGTCTGCCAACTTGACATTGGCCTTTTCTCAGGTTCAGAGGTACGGTTCGGCATCCAAGGAAGACCCTTTGTGTCACTTCATTCGACACAACGTTGAGTGAGTGACAGAAGGGGAACTACAGCATTGCATTGGTAGTCATGTCTGCCGTTTGTTAACAAGAAGCTAACATTAGTGACCTGTGATAAAACATCAAACTGGTGATTACTGGCCCACTTCAAGGATTTTTTTAAGGGGAATCAACCTATGAATGACTTAATTTCTACTATAGTTGTCTCTGCACATTAAACTAAGATAAGATGAAATATTTTAACATACAAAAATAAACACAGCAGCTTTTAAAAAGTATACATTGGACTAGACGCTGGCAGCGGACCACACATTTTACACATGTAAAATCACTAAATTTGATCTTGAAAAGATGCATACAATAAGTGGCTGTATTTGGGATTTCACAAACAAAATAAGTAGCTTATGATTTGTAAATAATTCTGCATACAAATAAATGGACTTTAATATGCATTCAGTATAACTCATATTCATTCATGGAGGGCTGCCCAGTGTTTGGAATTTAATGTGCTTTTGCATTCATTTTGAATTGCAATGCAACGCTGTTGTTTGTTCTATTTTAACAGGATCTGGCATAGTAGTTCCCCTTCTGTTGCTCTCTCCAGGTTGTGTCAGAGAAGCGACACTAGGGGTCTCTCTTGAGCGCAGATATACACTCACCTAAAGGATTATTAGGAACACCTGTTCAATTTCTCATTAATGCAATTATCTAATCAACCAATCACATGGCAGTTGCTTCAATGCATTTAGGGGTGTGGTCCTGGTCAAGACAATCTCCTGAACTCCAAACTGAATGTCAGAATGGGAAAGAAAGGTGATTTAAGCAATTTTGAGCGTGGCATGGTTGTTGGTGCCAGACGGGCCGGTCTGAGTATTTCACAATCTGCTCAGTTACTGGGATTTTCACGCACAACCATTTCTAGGGTTTACAAAGAATGGTGTGAAAAGGAAAAACATCCAGTATGCGGCAGTCCTGTGGGCTGAAAATGCCTTGTTGATGCTAGAGGTCAGAGGAGAATGGGCTGACTGATTCAAGCTGATAGAAGAGCAACTTTGCCTGAAATAACCACTTGTTACAACCGAGGTATGCAGCAAAGCATTTGTGAAGCCACAACACGCACAACCTTGAGGCGGATGGGCTACAACAGCAGAAGACCCCACCGGGTACCACTCATCTCCACTACAAATAGGAAAAAGAGGCTACAATTTGCAAGAGCTCACCAAAATTGGACAGTTGAAGACTGGAAAAATGTTGCCTGGTCTGATGAGTCTCGATTTCTGTTGAGACATTCAGATGGTAGAGTCAGAATTTGGCGTAAACAGAATGAGAACATGGATCCATCATGCCTTGTTACCACTGTGCAGGCTGGTGGTGGTGGTGTAATGGTGTGGGGGATGTTTTCTTGGCACACTTTAGGCCCCTTAGTGCCAATTGGGCATCGTTTAAATGCCACGGCCTACCTGAGCATTGTTTCTGACCATGTCCATCCCTTTATGGCCACCATGTACCCATCCTCTGATGGCTACTTCCAGCAGGATAATGCACCATGTCACAAAGCTCGAATCATTTCAAATTGGTTTCTTGAACATGACAATGAGTTCACTGTACTAAAATGGCCCCCACAGTCACCAGATCTCAACCCAATAGAGCATCTTTGGGATGTGGTGGAACGGGAGCTTCGTGCCCTGGATGTGCATCCCACAAATCTCCATCAACTGCAAGATGCTATGCTATCAATATGGGCCAACATTTCTAAAGAATGCTTTCAGCACCTTGTTGAATCAATGCCACGTAGAATTAAGGCAGTTCTGAAGGTGAAAGGGGGTCAAACACAGTATTAGTATGGTGTTCCTAATAATCCTTTAGGTGAGTGTATACCTCTGTTCTATGAAAACAGGCCAATGAAAAGTTGGCAGATGGTATTTGCATATCCCACCCCCGGACATACGGGCATTTAAGCGGGGCGAATACAGGAGTTAATTCAGAAAATTTCTTCGGAGCCGATGGTCGTGCATGCAGTCTGCTGCGAGTCACATACCAGTTCCTGTTTAATCCTCTGACGCTCTGCATGCTGTTGGATCTTACGGCGCATAACAGCGGCTTTCTCCTTCCTTGCACGGCTGTGCAATTTGTTGCCCCTGGGCGCTTCGGCAGCGCAGACAACTCGAAAGAGTTATTCTAAAAGAGTAGTTTCGCTCTAAAAAGAGCAAAACACTGCTGCATTGAACGTCCTTCTCAGGACGCGTCTTTTTAAAGACGATTTTCCGCCCCTGTGTAGGTTCTGGATGCGGTTGATTTCTCCCCACCTCTGACTGTCATAAAAACTGCCTTGCATACCTGGGTTGCGATCACACGCAGGCAGCGTTTTTATGAATGGTCTATGTTTTCAGTACGAGAAAATAGCCATGACAGCATTGTGGTCGTAGGCTTTTTCTTGTAGTGAGAGAAAGCCACTTCAGCCACCCCCCGCGCCTCGCCTCCTTCCTACGGGATTGAGGCAGGCACCGCGGGTGATGAAGACGATCTGGGGACAATGATGGGCTCCGTTTCGCCGGGTGAACCCCCTCGAAACCCCCCGCCTCCCCGGCACGCTTGCTTGTTTCCGTCCGAGCTCGGGATGAGCATTCTCTCCAATGGGTTATGTTTTCAGTGTGAGAACATAACCACGGCAGCGTTGCAATCTCTGCTTTCTCTTGTAGTGAGAGAAAGCCATTTCAGCTGTCCCCCGCACCTCGCCTCCTGCCTACAGGATTGAGGCAGGCGCCGCGGGCGATGAAACACGATCTGGGGAGAATAACGGGACGCTTTCACCGGATAAATCCCCTCGAAACCTCCTGCCTCCCCGGCACGCTTGCCTGCTTCCCCCGAGCTCAGGATTAGTGCGGTCCGCTTAACGGCCTACCGTCCGGTCCCTCGAGCTCCCCAGCATTGGATGATGACATCACCGCTGCATCGGAGAGCGTAACAGCGGCGTCGGATGCGGATAACTCGCCTGGGCCGCTAACTTCGGGTCTGCCGCCCAGTCTGAGCCTGACGCACGGAGGTCCGCTATGCTTCCCCGGGCTTAATTAGTTCCGCAGGCATGTGCGCCGCTCACAGCCGCGCCCCCCCCCCGTTCCTTCCCGGATGTGCATGACGAGCTGAGCAAGCCCAGGTTCCTTGCTCCTCCACTCTCGCTACCCTTGGTGGTAGAACGGTCCCAGACCGCTCCCCCCTGCATGCCATGGCCCCCTCCTGCAAGTCCACCGGGCCAAGGCACTTCAAAATCTGCACTTGGGTAGTCCTGTTCTTGACGTGCTGCAGGAACTGTACTCAAACAGGCGATGGCCACCCCCCGTGGTCCAGAAACGCAACGCATGGACAGGACCTGGTCACAGCACAGGAGGCAGACAAAAGGCTTTCTCAAAACGCCACCGTCTCCCAGCTCCGTCCATTCGGCGACACCACTTGACAACGCTGCCCAGCAGTCCTCAGTGGTGAAGAGGACGCCAACATCAGACCTCCTCCTCAGTCACGACAACCGTGTCAACTTTCCCACATAGGTCCTAAGCGGCCATGTGATGTATTCGCCACTCTTTGCCTCCCCTGCAGGGTAGGTGTGGTCTCCGCAGGATCTTCTCCCCCTGAAAGAATAGGAAATGGGGTAAGACCCCCTTTCCTTAATGCATGTAAGGGCCCCGGCCGTAGTTGCTATGCGAGAAACATAGAGAGAAAAGAGGCCCAGCCAGGCTTGGCCTGTTCTCAGGTTGGCAAGCATCACCTTGTTCCCCTCTCCAGGGTAACCAGAAGGATTCTGATTGCTTTTATGGGGCATTGGGGAAGGGTACGTGCAGCCTGATACAGCTGGTCGCCTTTGCACGTAAGAAATACCTGCCCGCTCCTGTATCAGCAGTTCACGTACACGGCTCAGCGCATGGCGCGTTTAAAGGTGGACCCCTAGTGTCTATTCTCTGACACACGTGGAGAGAGCGACAGAAGGGGAACGTCTAGGTTACGTATGTAACCTCCGTTCCCCGATGGAGGGAACGAGACGTTGTGTCTTCCCCGCCATGTCGCTGAGCCGAGCCACTGTTGTGGCCGGACCATTTCCGGCTCCTCAGAAAAATCCTGAATGAACTCCCGTATTCGCCCCGCTTGTCCCCACAAAACAAGGTGTCATTTCTGGAGTGGTGAGTGACACTGACGGGATGCAGCGGTTTTAGTGGCTGAGACATAAGAGGATGAGAGAGATTTCTTAATGACATCCCTTTTTTTTCACTTTTGCTGCTGTTGTGTTTAATCTAATATTCTGCCATTTTGGGTTCCCAGTTTTTGATTGTGTGTGTGTGTGTGTGTGTGTGTGTGTGTGTGTGTGTGTGTGTGTGTGTGTGTGTGAGTGTGTATTTATCACTTTGTGGGGACCAAATGTCCCCTTAAGGATAGTAAAACCCGAAATTTTTGACCTTGTGGGGACATTTTGTCTGTCCCCATGAGGAAAACAGCTTATAAATCATACTAAATTATGTTTTTTTGAAAATGTAAAAATGAAGAAAGTTTTCTGTGAGGGTTGGGTTTAGGGGTAGGGTTAGGTTTAGGGGATAGAATATAAAGTTTGTACAGTATAAAAAACATTATGTCTATGGAAAGTCCCCATAAAACATGGAAACACTACATGTGTGTGTGTGCGCATGCGTGTGTGTGTGTGTCTGAGTTCCCCGTCATGGCCGGCAAGCCTGAGTTCTCTATCAGTGAGCCAGCGCCCACACCTGCCACAGTCAATGTGCCAGCGCCTGAAGCCTCATCTGTCCCAGCCACTGAGGCCATTCCCACAGCAGTGCCCCTGGCCATCTGGAAGAGCAGGAGGAGAATAGACTATCAGTCACTGATAGTGCTCACAACCATGGATGCTGTTCCCCTGTCTCTGCCTGTGCTCACGACCATAGAGGCCGTTCCACCATCACTGTCAGTGCTTAAGACCACAGAGGTCGTTCCCCTGTCACTGCCAGTGTCCACGGCCACAGAGGCCATTCCCCTGTCACTGCCAGTGCTCAGGACCAAGGAGGTCATTCCCCTGTCATTGCCAGTGCCCACGGCCATGGAGGCCATTCCCCTGTCACTGCCAGTGCTCACGACCATGGAGGCTGTTCCCCTGTCATTGCCTGTACTCACGGCCTCGGAGGTTGTCTCCCAGTCGCTGCCAGTGCCCACGGCCATGGAGGCCATTCCCCTGTCACTGCCAGTGCTCACGACCATGGAGGCTGTTCCCCTGTCACTGCCTGTACTCACGACCACGGAGGTTGTCTCCCAGTCACTACCAGTGCTCCTGAACACATTGGTCATCGACGAGCCTGTCCAGTTACCCGAGGATGGCAACGAGCCTGTCCTGTTCCCAAAGGCTGTTGATGAGCCTTTACAGTTCCCCAAGCCTGTCCAGTTCCACAAGCCTGTCCAGTTCCCCATGGCTGTCGATGAGCCAGTCCAGTCCCCTGAGTCTGTTCAGTTCCTTAAGTCAGTTCCGTTCCTCGAGTGTCTCACTGCTGTGCCCCTCGAGTCTTCCATGGCTCTGCCAATAAAATCCTAATTTTCCCTGACCTCTGAGCTCTCAGAGTCCCCAGCAGCTCTGAACTCTGAGCTCTCTGAATCCCCAGCAGCTCTGAGCCCTCTGAGCTTTCCACAGCTCTGTCCCTCGAATCCTCAGCTTCCTTGGCCTCTGAGCTCTCAGAGTCCCCTAGTGCCTTGATCTCAGAGTCCCCTAGTGCCTTGACCACGGAGTCCCCTAGTGCCTTGGCCTCAGAGTCCCCAGCTGCTCTGAACTCTGAGCTCTCTGAATGCCCAGCAGCCCTCTGAGCCTTCCACGGCTCCACCCGCTTTTTCTGAGACTTGCCCTCCAGAGGCTTTGCCTGCTCCTTCTAAGACTCCTCCTCCACGGCTCCATCAGCTCCTTCTGAGACACCTCCTCCTGTGGCTATGCCTGCTTCTCTAGTGGATTTGTTTGCTCTTCCTCCATTGACTCCTCCCACTCTATCCTTGCTCCTCCTGCAGCTCCGCCTGCTCCACCTCTGGCTCCACCCCCCTGAGTCTCAAATTCCTGAACCTCCAGAGGCTCTGCCTGCTCCACCTCTGGCTCCACCCCCTGAGTGCCAATTCCCTTCCTGGAGCCCTTTCCAAACTGCCGGACCACGTTCCCTTCCTGGAGCCACCTCCCAAACCTCCAGACCCCACTCCCTTCCTGGAACCACTTCCCTTGTTACTGGCTCTGCCCTGGTCTCCCTAGTCTGCTTGGTCTCCTGGTTCACGTTGGTCTTCAACTTGCCGTGGCCGCCTGGCCCGTTTTGCCCTCTCATTTCCCCTTTGCTTTCTTGGAATGCCAGTTCCATGATGTCTTGCTCCTCCCAAGAACAATTTTGGTGTTATGTTTAGGAGTGCCAGGAGTTGCTCCTTAAAGGGGGTGGGGGGGCTAAGTAACACATGAGACTTTTGTAATAGCGGCCAGCAAATGTCACTAGGAGTTTAGAGATTTTTAGTTTGTTGTTCTGTGTTTTCCTTGTCTAGTCATGTGATATCCTGTTTCCCTCATGTGCATGTGTCTTGTTCTCATTGGTTTATTGTCTTGTTCACTTCTTATCAGTCTTGTCTTTTCATTGAATCGTAGTCTTTTCAAAGAATAGTAGTCTTTTTATCTTGTTATTAGTTTAGTCTTGTCATTGGTTGTCTTTTTCATGTGTTTCCCTTGTCAGTGTATTTAAGCCCTCATGTTTGCTCTAGTCCTTGTCAAGTATTGTTGTTTTCTTGTCCAGTCTATCCAGTTCTTAGTCAAGCCTAGTCATTAATGTTTGTTTTGTTATGTTACCAGCACAGTAAATAAACTGCACTTGGGTTCACTCTTCAGCTTCTGTTCCTGTCTTCAGCCTGCCAGAATGTTACACACACAAGAATTATGACAATTTGTCTGAAAATGTATCATCAGCCAAATCACATAATCATGATAGCTCTAATTATAACTTGAATAAATGAACATGGAAGTACCTGTTCAACATAAATTTACAAGTTAAATTTACCATAGAATATACACATTTCCCCATATATATATATATATATATATATATATATATATATATATATATATATATATATATGTATGTGGCAGGGTGGATGGCGGGCCGGGTCATGATTCTACACACCCGGTCCCTTATCAGGCTAATCAAGCCTTCGAGAGGGATAAAGGCCGACTGCGGAGGATTGTGCGGCAGAGAGAGATCATTTACGGACATGTCCGTCATGTGTGTGTTTGTGTCTTTTAAGTTTATCATTAAAATATTATTTATATTGTTAAGCCGGTTCTCGCCTCCTCCTTTCCATTGACTGCTTTACAATGTATGTGTGTGTTTATGTTCTCATATATAGTATAACACAGATAAGGGGCAATTAAAGTGCTTGTTGTTGCTGAGTCACTGTACTGTTGGTTGCTAGACTGAAATATTTAAACTGAATATTCTGAGCAATGGTTCAAGTTGACGTGGATGCACAGAGAGGTCTTTTGTGGGACGGTACAATATCAATCTTATTTTTACTCCACTCTCCCCCTGCAGGCCTCTGATTTAGAGTAGAATCAATTCAATCGCCATGCCAGAATTAATTTTCTCACTGGACTCATTGATCCCCATCACACAGTCAAAGTTTCTGGCTGAACAAAAGAGAGAAAGACACAAACAGTATAGTTTTTTACATTGTTTTATCAAAGGAAGACATCTCCATTTTTCTCTGAACACTAAAGTGGTACAATTTCTAAAGCAATGCTTCTGTGAATACTAAATAAATTTGTCTGTTTGTAATTCAGTTGTGATTTGTGTAGATCAGTGCTGCTATGTCTACTACAATTTAAGATAAGCCATTGCTTTGTGCCAAAAACTAGTGAGCTGGATAAGGCAAAATGTTGCAAAGGGCTGTTCCATACAATAGTCAAAATTGCACTACCCAATAAGATCCCTTGTTTTTTGGACCAACGTTTGTGTATTGTGCACAACAGTGCCTGTCCATGTTTTGGCTTGGCCGGTCTTGGTTTCTGATGTATTTTCCCCTTGTTTTTTTTTTCTTAAGGGATTTCATAAAATCCTTCACAAAAGAGTTGTAAGCCACGAACCAAACCAACCAGCTCCAAAGTGCATCACAACATTACAAACTTTGATTTGAAGCAAAAATGTATTTTAAAATCTGAAAAAGAAAGACAAAAGTACAACAAAACTGTGTACTTAACGGCTTTAATGAGGGAATCCTATGAAGCAATGCAAATTATGTAATATAAATGTATGTAAACTATTGATTTAAAGTTATAGATCATAAGTATAGAAACCAAACATTTACCTTAAATGTATTGCATATAATACATTATATAATATTTTATAATATATATATATATATATATATAAATATATAAGTAGTATGAGAGTGTTGGGAGAGTGACTGGATAGTGTTCACAGTACATCATGGGAGTGGACGGTCGCTGCAGAGCTCATTTGATGGAGTTCTTTAGCAGGGATTATCTGATTGGTGGATCTTTCCCTTTAGGATCATGAGTAGTGTAGTTCTTTGACCTTTAGACTATTAAAGGAGGCAACAGTACAGTTATTGATTTGTTTGATTTTAATATGAGTGAATTTACATATGTACATGAGATATTTATTTACATTATTGCATTATGGGGGAGTCCTGAAGGCAGTTTAATTGTTCACGTGGAAAAGGCTCCACCCCCCTCTCTCCACAATTTCAGGTAAGTGGTTGATCAATATTGGTTTTACAATGAGGGATTGTTAAACTTTTGCACTTTAATATTTGGTTACATTCTTGCCGTTAACAGGCGTTTACTCAGATGAAGAGAACTGGCTCCCCCAGCTGAGTCTTTAATGGAGTGTTTGTTTTTTGCCAAAGTCAACTTTGGCTTGCTTACTTGAGCCTTAAAGACAGAAACTTATAGTTTATGGACATTACAATATGATTTTCTGTAAAGCTGCAAAGCGCTATACAATTAAACATGACTTGACTTGAAATGTGATTTAAATTGAGTGTTTTAAATCAGTCACTTATGAGGTGTAGATGTTGGCAGCTCATTAGGTGAATTAATATATTAATATATTAAACACTAATATGAGGAAGGACTTTTAGTCTAATTTGAAGTGTAAACTTATAAAAAAAACTGCATTTGTCAAAATATCTCTATGCAATATGACATATTGTTCTTACTGTATTATTGATGTGAGCGCCACACTCTGGATTTCTTGGTGTATCCCTCGGTGCCGCATGCATGACAGACGCAGATTTTCCCTGGTGGACAGGGATGGAATAAATCATGTGCCAAACCCGCTGTAATTTTTAGCACACGCGTCCCCTCATTGACTTAATGTTTTCCAAATGAAGAGTGCGAACTGGTGCGGGGGAGTGAGCTGGCAGCTGGGACATTGCCTAATTTTCTGATAACGCCTCTGTGGGTTTCACTCTAACATCTGGATGACCCTGAATGCAGAGCCAATTTTTAATAGGTTGCTGCTCTATACATATTAGCCCAGCACAAACACAGCTTGACTGAATATACCCTGCACCTTCCCCCAAATCTCTCTGTTTGTGTGTGTGTGTGTGTGTGTGTGTGTGTGTGTGTGTGTGTGTGTGTGTGTGTGTGTGTGTGTGTGTGTTATAGGCACCTGTTAACTGTGCCAAGTAATATGTTTCTTTAAAAATTTAATCACCTGCAAGTGCAACACAATCATACGTTAATTAGCATAGCAATTAACACCATTCTCTTTTACAGCTAACATGTCGACACACCTGTGACTGAGTTCCTCATTAGAGTTTGCACTATGATTGCATGTCTCATTTATATACAAACATTTGATCATTTCAGAGGTTAGTTGTATCACAAATAGCTGCTCAAAAATCCCATTTTAAGAACTCTGCTACCTAATCCGAGTTCAACGGGACTGACAGACAGATACATTTGGCAATATGGGGTTTGATATTAATGACAGAATACATTTTAAATGTAAAAATTAGGGCTATCAATTGATATATTTTTTATTTAATTAATTACATGAAATACTGATTAATTCATTGAATTAATTGAAATTCATGGCATATATGAATTTGTATTTGAATATATAGAAATGTGTATTTGCTGAAAAAGAAACCCTGTAAAGGTAGTTAAGTATATAACAATAATCAAAATAACAATAAATATTATATATATACATAATAAAAAATTCTGATAACTCAAAGCAGAGGTGGGTAGAGTAGCCAAAAACTATACTCCAGTAAAAATACAATTACATGGAAAAAAATATTAAAGTGGAAGTAAATGTAAATAAAGCTGCAAGCAGCGATGATGGGTCCAAGCACCATGGGTCCATTTCCACCCAATGGCTTTCGAAAAAAGAAAATCAGTCGACACATACATTTGTCATTTGACATTTTTCTAACAAATTCTGAAGCAATTTGGGTAAATATAAGAGGACTATTTTAAAGTCTGTCGTAAGAGCCACACTTCCTGCTGCCAGGTGGGGGTGCTATGACTGTGACCCAAAATAGTCACATCCATGTGATTAGGCCCCAAGACCGAACATACAGCTCTGGCATAAATTAAGAACCACAGCAAAATTATCAGTTTCTTTAGATTTACTATTCATAGGTATGTGTTTGAGTAAAATTAACATTTTTGTTTTATTCTATAAAGTACTGACAACATTTCTCCCAAATTCCAAATAAAATAGCTTGATTAATGCGTTCTTCACAAAGACGAATCTGCCTGATTCTAGCCTTGCTGAAGCACCCCTAGATCATCACCGATCTTCCACCAAATTTGACAGTGGGTGCGAGACACTGTGCCTCTCCAGGTCTCCATCTAACCAACTGACGAACAGGCGGAGGATCGGTGATGATCAGGGGTGCTTAAGTAAGGCTGGAATCAGGCAGAATCATCTTTGTGAAGAACGCATTAATCAATTCACGTAAAAGGTTATCCTGGAAGAAAACTTGCTTTCTTCTGCTCTTACAATGATCCCCAACTCTGAGGATTGGTTTTTCCAGCAGGACAATGCTCCATGCGACACAGCCAGTTCAATCAAGGTGTGGATGGTGGACAACCAGATCAAGACCCTGTCATGGCCAGCCCAATCTCCAGACCTGAACCCCATTGAAAATCTCTGGAATGTGAACAAGATGGATGGCCACAAGCCATCAAAGCCGAGCTGCTTGAATTTTTGCACCAGGAGTGGCATAAATTCACCCAACAAATATGGTTATTCCAACAAATATTGTTCCCCTTCTGTCGCTGTCTCCACGTTGTGTCAGAGAAGCGACACTAGGGGTCTCTCTTGAGCGCCGATATCCACCTCTGATCTATGAAAAAAGGCCAATGAGAGTTGGCAACCAGTATTTGCATGTCCCGCCCCCGGACATACGGGTATTTAAGTGGCGCAAATACGGGAGTTCATTCAGAAAATTTCTTTGGAGCCGATGGTCGTGTTTGCAGACTGCTGCGTATTACACACCGAGTTCCTGCTATCCTCTGCTGCATGCTGTTGGATTCTACGGTGCACAAAAGCGGCTTTCTCCTGTTTGCACGGCTGTGCACTTCCTGCCCCTGAGCGCATCGACAGTTGCAGATAAGAAAGATCTCTCACGAGTCTTTCATTCATAAAAGAGTGATTTTATTTAAAAGAGTAATTTCCTCTAAAAGAGCAAAAACACAGCGGCGTTGAACAACCTTTTAAGGACGCGTCTTTTTAAAGATGCCCTACCGCCCCTGTGTTGTTTCTGGATGCGGTAGAGTACTCTCCGCTTCCGACGGCCACAGGCGTTGTCTCGTGTGTCTGGGCAGCGATCACACCGAGGCTGCGTTTGTGGATGGTTCATGTTCTCATTGCGAGAACATGACCATGACAACGTTGCGGTCGCGGCTTGCTTACAACTGTAAGCAAGCCACTCCAGCCGCCCCCCGCGTCGCTCCTTCTTCCCACGGGATTGAGGACGATGCGGCTGGCGATGGAGGCGATTCGGGGATGGCAGCGGGTGCAGCTCCGCCGGGTACGCCCCCTCGGACCACCCACGCCCCGGCACGCTCGTTGACTCCCGTCCCCGCTCGAGGTGGCAGCGACTCGCCTCACAGCCAGTCTGCCTACCCTCTTTCGATGGAAGCAGATGAGTTCGCCGCGACATCAGAGGGAGTGGGCTCTGACGCTGAGGGCTCCTCTGGGTTGCCGCCTTCGGGCTTGCACGCCCAGGAGGAGGCCGACGCGCAGATGTCCGATATGCTTTCCCGGGCAGCCAACAGCGTGGGCCTGGACTGGAACCCTCCATCCTCCCCACAGCCATCACGGCTGGATGATTGGTTCTTGGGCGTGGGGCGCTGCTCACAGCCTCGCCCCCCCCGGTTCCTTTCTTCCCGGAGGTGCATGATGAGCTGATGTCTTCGTGGAGAGCACCCCTCTCCACTCGTCGCACCGCCACCTGCTCATCCGCCCTCGCCACCCTCGACGGCGGAGCGCGCCACGGGTACACGGAGATCCCCCAGGTGGATAGAGCTGTTGCGCTCCACTTATGTCCCGGAAGCACTACCACCTGGCAGGGCCGCCCTGTACTCCCTTCCCGGTCCTGTAGAGCAACATCCTCGCTCACCGCGAAGGCCTACAACGCTACCGGACGCGCCGCTTCCGCCCTGCATGCCATGGCTCTCCTGCAGGTCCACCAAGCCAAGGCACTTCGCAACATGCATGGGGGTGGCCCTGATCCCGACACGCTGCAGGAACTGCGCTCAGCGACTGACCTCGCCCTGAGAGCGACGAAGGTCACAGCGCAGGCTCTCGGGCAGGCGATGGCCACCCTGGTGGTCCAGGAACGTCAGCAATGGCTGGACTTGGTTGAGATGCGTGAAGCCGACAAGACTCGCTTCCTCAACGCCCCTGTCTCCCAGTTCGCCCTCTTCGGCGACACTGTTGAGGACTTTGCCCAGCAGTTCTCCCAGGTGAAGAAGCAGACGGAGGCCATTTCGCACATCATGCGAAACGGCCTCCGCAAGCTTGGCGCCGCAAGCTTGCAGCCACGGCCCAGGCCCCACCTGCTCGCCGAGGGCGTCCTCCCGCGGCCAGAAGACCTTCTGCTCCGCCCCAACCTGGGCCCAGCTCTCAGCCCCGGCGTCGAGCAAACCGCAGGAAGCGTACGCCCCCTGCCTCACGGACCCCGTCGAGGACCCGGAAGGCTCCCAGGCGTCCCTGAGACAGCGGACCCAGAGGACAAGAAGTTAGCTCCGGAGATGGTAAAACCGCTCCGTCCCCCGGTGGAGGGCCGGGAGGAGAATCTTTTGTTTTTTCATTTGACGGGGGCTGCGGTACCCAAATTGTCAATAAAACAGCTATTTCCTTTACCTCTGGGTCACATGGTCCGCAAATGCCGTTCTCACGGCACCTTGCTTTCAGGCCTCAACAGTCTCGGCGCCCAGGATGCGGTGCTTCCGCCCTCAGCCCCACGACTGTTCCCCGACTGGCCGGTTCAGATGAGTTCAGAGGACGCCAGCATCAGACCTCCTCCTCAGTCACGAACCCGCCCCCTGGCGGGTGCGTGGAACAAGGTAAGTGCTTTGAGTTTATTCTCAGCACCAGAGCCTCGGGACGCCACAGCGCCTCCCGACGCCGCGTTACCTGTTCCACACCGCTGTGAAGCCCCGCCGGGTACGCCCAAAATACTCGCTTAGAGGCATGGCTTTCACTGCCCAGCTCGTTACGGTGGCTGCACCGGACCATCCGACTCGGTTACGCAATTCAGTTTGCCAGGTCTCCGCCCCCCTTCGTGGGCGTTCATTCCTCCGCAGTGCACAGCGAACATGCCCACTCCCTGCGCGAGGAAATCGCCTCCCTTCTAATCAAGGACGTGATAGAACTTGTCCAAACTCCCGTTCAAAATGCTTACCCAGAAACAAATTCTGTCTGGCATCCGGCATCTAGATTGGTTCGCAGCAGTAGACCTGAAGGATGCGTACTTCCACGTTTCAATTCGCCCTCGACATCGACCCTTTCTACGGTTCGCGTTCGACGGCCAGGCATATCAGTACAAGGTCCTCCCCTTCGGCCTGTCTCTGTCCCCTCGCGTCTTTACGAAGGTTGCAGAGGCGGCTCTTGCCCCGCTACGAGGAGCGGGCATACGCATACTCAATTACCTCGACGATTGGCTCATTCTGGCCTCCTCACAGAAATTACTATGCGCACACAGAGACCAGGTGCTCGAGCACCTCGGCCGTTTAGGGTTTCAGGTCAACTGGGAAAAGAGCTCACCCCGGTCCAGAGCATCTCTTTTCTCGGTTTGGAGTTAGACTCAGTCTCAATGACAGCATGTCTCTCCAACGAGCGTGCTCTGTCAGTGCTGGAATGCCTCGCTTCTTTCGAACCAGGCACCGTGGTCCCTCTGAAACGTTTCCAACGGCTCCTGGGGCATATGGCATCCTCCGCGGCGGCCGCGCCACTGGGGTTGATGCATATGAGACCACTTCAGCATTGGCTCCAGACTCGAGTCCCGAGACGAGCATGGCGCCACGGCACGCACGGCGTGGAAGTTACCACTGCCTGCCTCCAAACCTTCAAACCATGGACAGACCTCTGCTTTCTACGGGCAGGAGTACCCTTGCAGCAGGTGTCCCGTCGCGTTCTGGTTACAACCGACGCCTCCAAGTTGGGTTGGGGCGCCGTGTGTAACGGGCGCGCAGCCGCAGGCCGGTGGAACCGAGGCCCGCTGCGCTGGCCATTTTTCTTGCCCTGAAGAAATTTCTTCCGTTGATTCGTGGCAAGCATGTCCTAGTCAGGACAGACAGCACCACGGTGGTGGCCTACATAAACCGCCAAGGCAGAGTACGCTCCCTCCACATGTCACAGCTTGCCCGTCGTCTCCTCCTTTGGAGTCAGCAGCGACTGGAGTCACTGCGCGCCACTCACATCCCCGGCAACCTCAATATGATAGCGGACGCACTGTCAAGACAAACCTTGCCCGGCGGAGAGTGGAGGCTCCACCCCCAATCAGTCCAGCTGATTTGGGACAGGTTCGGCAAGGCCCAGGTAGACCTGTTTGCCTCCCAGGAAACCTCCCACTGTCCGCTCTGGTATGCCCTCACAGAGGCTCCCCTTGGGACAGATGCTCTGGCGCACAGCTGGCCCGCGGGGCTGCGCAAGTACGCTTTTCCCCCAGTGAGCCTTCTTGCACAGGTGCTATGCAAGGTCAGGGAGGACAAGGAGCAAGTCACTCTGGTGGCCCCCTACTGGCCCAACCGGACGTGGTTTTCGGATCTCACGCTCCTCATAACAGCCCCTCCCTGGCGAATTCCCCTGAGGAAGGACCTTCTTTCTCAGGGACGGGGCACGCTCTGGCATCCGCATCCAGACCTCTGGAATCTCCACGTCTGGTCCCTGGACGGGACACGGAGGATCAAGCCGGCCTACCTTCGGCCGTCATAGACACTATTAACCAAGCCAGAGCCCCTTCGACCAGGCATCTTTATGCCCTGAAGTGGCTTCTGTTCGCGGACTGGTGTTCTTCCCGAGCCGAAGACACGCAGAAGTGCGCAGTTAGGTCAGTGCTCGTGTTTCTTCAGGAGAGGCTGGAGAGGAGGCTGTCCCCCTCCACCCTCAAGGTGCATGTTGCCGCTATCGCGGCCCACCACGACACGGTAGACGGCAAGTCTCTTGGTAAGCACGACTTAATTTTCAGGTTCCTAAAAGGTGCCCGGAGGATGACTCCCTCCCGGCCTAACCTGTTTCCCTCCTGGGATCTCTCGGTTGTCCTTATGGGACTCCGGAGACCCCCCTTCGAGCCGCTTGACTCAGTTGGACTCAGGGCCCTCTCTCTCAAGACCGCCCTGCTGATCGCGCTCGCTTCCATCAAGAGGGTCAGGGACCTGCATGCGTTCTCTGTTAGCGACGCTTGCCTGGAGTTCGGTCCGGCAGACACTTTCGTGATCCTAAGATCGCGACCGGGCTACGTGCCCAAGGTTCCTACCACACCCTTCAGGGATCAGGTGGTGAACCTGCAAGCGCTGCCCCGGGAGGAGGCAGACCCAGCCCTTTCACTGCTGTGTCCAGTACGTGCCTTACGTATTTACCTGGACCGCACACAGAGCACCAGACGCTCTGAGCAGCTCTTCGTCTGCTTTGGGGGACAGCAGAAAGGAAATGCTGTCTCCAAGCAGAGACTCACCCACTGTGTTGTCAATCGCTTGCACCCAGCGCCCTTTCCCCTAACCAGGGGAAACAGTGCACCTTCTTTCCCAGGAGATCCCAGGTTTGGGACACTGGTTGACTCCTCCCTAGCCCTCGTGGGTCGCAGTTCTGCGGAGGAACTCGCCGACCCAAACCACTGCGGGTACCACTAGCTACCCTGTACTGGTATAGGTGCCCCACAGGTAAGGCCTCCTGTTCGGACTCCCCCTGTGTGTAACACCACGGTTCTGTCCCCTCACGAGAGTTGACTCCGTGTTTTCCTTAGGCAGTTACAGCTGCCTCGGGTGCCGTGCTGTATGCTTCCCCCCTCTGCGAGGCAGGATCTACCACCGCACTACTGTTCCGCATAAGACCTAAGTATAGGCCATGCAATGTATTTGCCACTCAAAATTTGCCCCCCCTCCCGGGTAGGTGTGGCCTCCGCAGGGTCTTCTCCGCCCTACTAAGGGCTAAGACCCCCTTCCTTCAATGCGTGTAAGGGCCCCGGCCATAGTTGCTCTATGCGAGAAACATAGAGAGAAAAGAGGCCCAGCCAGGCTGGCCCATTCCCATGTTGGCGGCCATCACCTTGTTCTCCCCTCCAGGGTAACGATAAGGAATCCTGATGGCTTAAATGGGGCATTGGGGAAGGGTACATGCAGCCTGATACAGTTGGTCGTTCTGCACGTAGGAATACCTGCTCGCTCCTGTATCAGCAGATCACGTACACGGCTCAGCGCATGGCTCTTTTTAAGTGGACCTCTAGTGTCGCTTCTCTGACACAACGTGGAGAGAGCGACAGAAGGGGAACGTCTAGGTTACGTATGTAACCTCCGTTCCCCGATGGAGGGAACGAGACGTTGTGTCTCCCCTGCCACGTCGCTGAGCCGAGCCCCTGTTGTGGCCGGACCATTTCCGGCTCCTCAGAAAAATCCTGAATGAACTCCCGTATTTGCGCCGCTTAAATACCCGTATGTCCGGGGGCGGGACATGCAAATACTGGTTGCCAACTCTCATTGGCCTTATTTCATAGATCAGAGGTGGATATCGGCGCTCAAGAGAGACCCCTAGTGTCGCTTCTCTGACACAACGTCTCGTTCCCTCCATCGGGGAACGGAGGTTACATACGTAACCTAGACGATTTCTGAACTCTTCCTATGTAAAAACATTAGTATTGTGTTGTTTAAAAATGTATATTAACTTGTTTTCTTTGCATTATTCAAGGTCTTAAAACACTGCCTCTTTTTTGCTATTTTGACCAGTTGTCATTTTCTGCAAATAAATACTCTAAATGACAATATTTTTATTTGGAATTTGGGAGAAATGTTGTCAGTACTTTATAGAATAAAACAAAAATGTTACTTTTACTCAAACACATACCTATAAATAGTAAATCAAGAGAAACAGATAATTTTGCAGTGGTCTCTTTATTATTTTCAGAGCTATACATCAAAATTTTTATCTAAATCACACAATGCACACAGAAGATATGAGACACTGCTTGTTTCCCATTTTTTGCCATTAATGTAATGCCTCGCTATGGCAATACTGTTTGATATTTCAAAATCTGTTTGCAATTTAGCATCTTCAATAGCTTGGCATAATGTTGTCTAAATGTGGAGGAGTATTTAAAATTTCATAGAATGCAATACACAAAAAATCAAAAATGGACTACTTCCTGATGGAAGAGCTAATAATTATCATACTGAAAGTTGTCCAGCTTGATGAGAACTATAAACATACCAATTTTGGTGACTGTAGGTGAAAATGAGGGTGCTACAGGGGCCATCTTACACATTTTAAAAGGGGATGCTACGTCCATGCAGGGATGGATTACCGACCGGGCCAATGGGGCCTGTGCCCAGGAGCCCTTGACTGCCCGGGGGTGCCCTGTGCTTTAAGGCTGCGCGATCTAGTTTGGCATGAACAATGAACCCTCCCCACCCAACAACTTTTGCCCATGAACAATGAACATTGGTGGCTCTATGACCGTGACTCATAATAGCTGCATCAGTGTGACCAGCCCATTACCAAATATACAGCTGAATTTTCATCAGATTCATACAATGCACACAGAAGATATAAGGAGCCTCCTGTTTCACATTTGTAGCCATAAATACATTTTTTCACCATGGCAACACGTAAAAAAAAAATGTACAAAATCAGTTCGCAATTTACCATCTACAATGTCTTGGCATGATGTTGCACATTATCCCCTAGGAGGAGTATTTAAAAGTTCAGAGCTTGTGATTTTCAGACAAATTTAAATGGCAGACTTCCTGTTGGGCAGAGATAATGACTATAATAACGAAAGTTGTCCAGCTTGAGGAGAACTATATATATACACCAAGTTTGGTGACTGTACGTGAAAATGGGTGTGCTATAGAGCGAGTTATAATATAATTATAATTAAAAATATAATAATTTTAATAATGTAATTATTATTATTCATGGAAATTCTTTCATCATTCACCCTCATGTTGTTCAAACCCTGTATGGCTTTCTTTCTTCAATGCAACACAAATAAGGAGATATCAGACAGAATATTTACTTTCACCATTTACTTTCAATGAATGTTTTTTCCTCCTTACTTTAAAAGGGAATAGTGACTCAGACTGTCAGTGTCTAAAATTCTGTCTTACATATTTTGGCGTTCCAAAAAATACTGAAAGTCACACAGGTTTGGAACAACATGGGGAGGGAAATGATGACCAAATATTAATTTATGGCTGAAATATCACTTTATGGATGCTTATCAGATTTGGATGAATCTGTCAATTAGAAGAGGTGTTTGGAAATCAGATCCTAGTAATTATATAAGGTGAAAAATTTTAACAATATTCCACAGGCCCAATCATATACAGTATAATTCTGAATAAAAGAAGAAAGAGCATGCTTTATTAATGGGAACCTTCGCTATTTCACAGCTTTTTAAAGTCCTGCATGGATAGTTTAGTGTAGTTACAGTATTTTAAGTGTTGAATGAATTTAGATAATTATTTCTGTACAGTAAGAGTAAACTGCATCTTATCTCTGTTTTTGGACACGTGTTATTCTTATTTAGGTTTATTCTCTGTTGTCCATAAGAAAAACATGCCACATTTGTCAAACGAAAATTTGCTGTGCAGTGTGCATGCACATAGATGTGCTCCAATAGTCACATGATCATCAGAACAAAAGGCATTTACACTTCACGCAGATGTTTACATGTTTATACAGTAGGCACTGATATATTTCAGCACTGATATAAAAATGTATACATAAAAACTTATGTCATAAGACCCCATAGTTTCAGAATCACCCTGAAAATGACCATCACTATTAAACCAACTCTTAAAAGTACATTTTCTCCAAACATTTACTCAAGCAAATGTAGTGGAGTAAATGTAGCGCTTTACTACCCACCTATGTTTCACGAGAAAAGCATTGATCAGACAATACAAAAAGTGTCTTTAGAAGTCAATGAATTGTTTACTACAGTCCTTTAGCAACTGAGTTTGTCAATCTGTCCTTGGTAATTCTGACTTCACCTGCTATCATAATTTTCTGAAGTCATAATTATGAGTATGTTAAGTTCAAGTGTTTTGTTGTCAGAAAGAAAACATGAGGAATACCAGGTTCATTTATTTAACGCTTATTTTCACACTGTAATGCATGTTAGTCAGATTGCTGAAGTTAAAGGAATTTGGTTAAATACATTATATTTTCTCTGTGTAAAAACTGTACAAAATGCATCAAATGTATGTAAATGATTACGTATATGGCAAGCAATGAAAAGGCAGCTGCATTGAGAAAAATCAATAAATCATCATTCACTAAAGAGACCATACCCTCTTCTGCCATACTATAAGTTTAATTCTCTTCCAAATTCAGATATTCAGACATCAAAATGATCTCTGTGATTCCAAACTGTAATTACAACTTGAGTTCATCTGCAACTCCTAAATAGGACACTATTTTTTGCTATTCTTCTGATAGCACGTGATAGCAGAATTATGTATTGTTCCTAATGGATGCAACCTTGCATCAATTTGCGCTGTTTTTGTTAGTCTATGTACTTTTGCTTTAGACTGACTGTGTTGGAGTGTCTCACTGTGGTAGCATTGCTTTTCAATGGTTTTCAGTATCTCTATCAATAAACCGTGTTTTTTTAGGATGCTGTGGCAAGTAATATGGACTGTGGAACCTTAAAAAACATGTCTCAAAACCCCTGCACTCTGCTCCATCTTTAAACATCGGTTTGTAGTCTGTACAGCTGTACGTTTCTGTACAACTGGAGTTGCACTGACTGCACCCTGTTGACTCTCAAAAACATGAAGGTGGTACTTCAAGCTTAAATTGCTCTGATGGTAGGAAAACATTTATTACATATATAAATATGGTTGGGCATGATTAATTACAATATTTTTATGTGTTATTTTTATATAATTTCTTACAATAAATTAGCGTGTTAAATCAACACCCTTATTAAAAATACTAATATTAACATATATAATATTATACAGTATATTGTATCCAAAGTAACAACAATATAAGGACAATATTTGCGGCAAGCAAAATGCAACTTATCTGTAATTATCTATAAAATCTTGATTTACAGCAGGTGTGTTTGCGAAGCAAAATGATAATGACTTATTTTAAATATGCATGGCACAACGCAAAACTATTGCAACTGGATTGTGGGAATTTGCCCTTTTATGTTGTAAACTGTAACTTTCTTTTTCATAAACACACACCCTTTCAGTGAGAGATCGGCCAGAAACTGCCCAATAGAATCTGTGTCTAGATCTACTCTCTCATAGCCCTTTTACACCAAAATTGTGACGGTTCTCATGCTAAACCTATGCTCGCTGGTTCACGGCCGGGGAAATCTGGAGCCTATCATAATTTTTCCACTGACCTAAGAGCCGAACAGTGCAATAACGGGTTACTGTCTACATGGTAGTTTCATGTGACTACCACAAACATAAACAAAAATGGTGCATCACAGTGTATTTGTGTACAGCTTCTACTCATGTTTTTGAGGACATATTTAAACATACGGATTAATGCAGTCCATTTTATTACATTGCTCAACAAGATGGTCAGAGACCACATCTATTCTAAAGATGACACGTAATGTAATTACATTAGATTGTATGAATTATGGCTTAACTTGCTAAGTTCTGTAAACTGTAACAGTGGAATCATTATTAACATTGGTGTAGCAGATTGATGTATTTAGATTGTTGCCATAGCATATAATATTATTGACTGAGAATCCCACCGTTTTGAACAGACAGCCACAACCTTCCAAACTTAGTGAGTAGCTGGTCAAATATTCCCTTACAGACCAAAACAATGCACAAAATAAGATGACAACAGTGTAAGAAAAGCTAACAAAGTTGGCAAATATAACAACTTACTGAGATCAGCTGCAGAGAACACTGGTGATTCAGTGTTTATCATGAGCATTATTAGCTGGATTCAATGCCTTGTTTAGTTAGCAGGATGTAAGTGTCCAAAACATCATTGCTCTGTCCACTGTTGCTTTTTCTTATATCCTTCTTATGGTCCCTTTAAGTGTTTTTCAATTTGCTTATGATTTAGTCAATTGTCCGATTGAAGGCGGCGTGCATCATTTCATGTTGGATCTTCATTGTCGTAGAGTATTTTTCCCTTTGCGATCTCTCTGGTTTATCTCGGATCTTCGTAAATACCATATCGCAAGTACTGCACTCATTTTGTCGTAATATCTGAACGCTTTTGATGTCTAATCATTTTGTGGGTTTTTATTGTTGTTGCAGAGTGAAGAAGTACTCTTTTCTGCAGACAGTAGCTACTGTTGTTGTTTGGGTAAACTTGACCATGGTGACAAAACATTATTCTGCCCTCTGGCTTAGTTTTGAATTTCCTCATGATAAATGAATAATAAATAAAGGAGAAAATGAATGGCGAAAAATACACCCAGAATATGGTAAATTCTAATGTTGACATCAGTGAAATAATCATGTTCCCCTTCTGTCACTCAGTCGACATTGTGCCGATATAGTGACACTAGAGGTCTCTCTTGAGAGCCTCAGGTACCTCTTATCTTTGAGAAAAGGCCAATGAGAATTTGCGAATAGAATTTGCATGCCCCTCCCCCGGACATACGGGTATAAAAGGAGGGAATTATGCATCTGTTCAGACAGATTTTTTCTTCGGAGCACTCAGCAAGCTGAGTAAAACTCACTGCTGTTCCACTCACCTCTAAAGAGCATACGCTGTTGTAAATACGGCACATTTCAGCAGCTTTTCTCTTCATCTGCACGCCGGTGCAGACCACACCCCTAAGTACTTCGACAGCCCTATAAAAGAGTATATATTTCTCTAAAAGAGTAAACACACTGACGTTGAATGTCTATTTGAAAACGCCTCTTTTTCATGATGCCATTCCGTCTTTGTGTCCTTCCTGGATGCAGTTGTTACCTCTCCGCTTCTGACGGCCACAGGCACTGCCTCTCGTGTCTGGGCAGAGATCACACCGTGGGAGTGTTTGTTGACGGCTCATGTTCTCACTGCTAGAACATGACAATTGCAAAGTTGTGGTCGGGGCTCTCCTTCTAGAGAAAGCCTCTCTAGCCAAACCCCCCCCCCCACCCCCACCCCCCAGATTTAGGGAATTTAACGGGCAAATCCCTGCCGACCACCCGTTCCCCAGCACGCTCATTTGCCCCATCCAGTTCCGGGATGAGACCAGCTCGTCTTATGGACAGTCTCTCTCGGAGCCGCTGAGCTGGATGAGAGTTTCACCGCTGCATCGGAGAGTGTCTTGGTGGACTCCGACGCTGAGGACTTGACTGAATTAGCACCTACGGGTATGCTGGCACAGTCTGAGGCCGACACCAAGCTGTTCTTCTATGCTTACCGCGAGTGTTGGGCTGGACTGGAACCCTCCGACCCCCCCTCAGCCCTTGCGGATAGACGATTGGTTCCTGGATTTGGGGCACCGCTCACAGCCACAGTTCCTTTCTTCCCGTTACGGTGGGGGGCCAGGACCATCCGACTCTCCATCCGACTCTGCTACACGATTCAGTTTGTCAGGCGCCCATCCCATTTCAGCGGCGTCCGTGTTACCTCGGTGCAAGGACGAGATAGATCCTGTCCCTCCAGCGAGATGGAGAAGGGTTTCTCCGGCCTTCACTCCATTGTCCCCAAGCAATGTATTGGGTTACGGCCAATCTTGGACCTGCGAGTACTGAACCTGGCCTTGCACAGACTCCCGTTCAAGATAATGACGCAGAAACATATTCTGCCTTGCGACCTTCCTTCTCAGGGATGAGGCACCCTCTGGCAACCACGGCCAGTCTTCTGGAACCTTCATGTCTGGCCCTTGGATGGGATGCGTAAGATCTAAATGGTCTACCACCAGCCATCGTAGACACGATCACTCAAGCCAGAGCTCCCTCTACCAGGCAGCTTTATGCCCTAAATTGGTGCTTATTTGCAAATTGGTGTGCTTCCCGATCTGAAGACCCACAGAGCTGCGCAGTCGGGTCAGTGCTCTCATTAATGCAGTAGAAGCTGGAGGGACAGCCCTCCCCCTCCACCTTGAAGGTTTATGTAGCCACCATAGCTGCTCACCACAATGCAGTGGATGGTAAGTCGTTAGGGATGGATGACCTGATCATAAGGTTACTTAGAGGCGCCTGGAGACTGAACCCTCCTAGGCCATGCCTGTTCCTCTCATGGGATCTCTCCGTTGTCCTCTCGGGCCTTCGAGAAACCCTGTTTGAGGCACTAGACTCAGTCGATCTAAAGACCCTCTCCTTGAAGACAGCACTCCTGATCGCGCTCACTTCCATCTAGAGGGTTGGGGACCTGCAAGCACTCTCTGTCAGTGACACTTGCCTGGAGTGCGGTCCAGCAGACTCATCCTGAAGTGGTCATCCTGAGACCCTGACCAGGCTACGTGCCCAAGGTTCCCCTTCTGTCGCTCTCTCCACGTTGTGTCAGAGAAACGACACTAGGGGTCTCTCTTGAGGGCCGATTGTGGCAGGGCGGAGGGCGGGGCCGGCTCGTGATCCTACACACCCGGTCCCGTATTAGGCTAATTATGCCTCCGTGAGGTTTTAAGGTCGACTGCGGAGGGCTGTGCGGGAGAGAGAGATCGTTAGCGGACATGTCCGTCATGTGTGTTTGTGTTGTCTTTTAAGTTTTCCATTAAACTATGATTTATATCGTCAAGCCGGTTCTCGCCTCCTCCTTGCCCATCCTTCAACTGTTTTACACCGATATACACCTCTGATCTATGAAAAAAGGCCAATGAGAAATTGGCAGCCGGTATTTGCATGTCCCGCCCCCGGACATACGGGTATTTAAGCGGCGCAAATATGGGAGTTCATTCAGAAAATTTCTTCAGAGCCAATGGTCGTGTCTGCAATTGCTGCGAGTTACACACCAGTTCCTGCTATTCCTCTGCTGCATGCTATTGGATCTTACGGCGCACAACAGTGGCTTTCTCCTGCTTGCACGGCTGTGCATTCCTGCCCCTGGGCACTTCAACAGTGCAGATTAAAAAAACTCTCACAAGTTTTTTCCCTAAAAGAGTGATTTTATTAAAAAGAGTAATTTCCTCTCAAAGAGCAAAGGACACGTCTTTATAAAGATGCCTTTCCGCCCCTGTGTTGTTCCTGGATGTGGTAGAGTGCTCTCCGTCTTGTGTCGTGTGTCTGGGTAGCGATCACACCGAGGCTGCGTTTGTGGATGGTTCACGTTCTCACTGCGAACATGTTCAGAACGTTGCGTTCGCGGCTCACTTACAACCGTAAGCAAGCCACTCCAGCCACCCCCCGCATTGCTCCTTCTTCCCACGGGATTGAGGACGATGCGGTTGGCAATGGAGGCGATTTGGGGATGGCAGCGGGTGCAGCTCCGCCGGGTACGCCCCCTCGGACCACCCGCACCCCGGCACGCTCGTTGACTCCCGTCCGTGCTCGAGGCAACGGCGACTTGCCTTACAGCCAGTCCGCCTACCCTCCTGACACCGAAGCAGATGAGCTCGCCGCGGCATCGGAGGGCACGGTGAAAAGAGAAAAGAGATGAAATTCCACCATATTCTGTCCCTCCACTCCCTCTGGGACACCCACGATATGGAAGTTATTCCGCCAGCTATGGTTTTCCATGTCCTCCAACTTCTCCAAGACATGTTCCACATCCACCTTGGTCACTAGCGGATTAGCAGATATATCCCTCTCCGATGACTCCAGATACTGGGGCATCCCCCACTCTAGTAACCACATCAGTAAATTTCACCTCCATGGCTGTGATTGATCGACGTATCACAGTAAGATCCTACAAGTCAGCAAGGACCTTCATCACTCACTTTTCCGCTGCCTCCTCAGTGGTGTCAGCCTGAGTACGTAAGTGTCTTTTAATGTCTCCAGAGCCAGAGTATTTTGAATTCATTGACATATTGTTCTCTTAGAACAGTTTATTTTGTAGAGCAACACACCTTCAGGATGGTTTTGTTCATGAATCTACATGCTCTTTGCGCTTTATAAATTATCTTTTGCTGTGTAATTCTGTCTCACAATATTTGTATAGAATCACCAGACTTGAGCAATCTGACAGCAAAGTTGTCGTGGAGGTTCTCGTGGTGTGCATTAACTATTTGAGTTTGGAGGGACGGATGCCAGTTGACGCTGTCGTGCGCGGGATTAATGCACACTTAAAAAAATTATATTTAGGAGCTTCTGGAGAATGAACAGGGTTTGACTGTTGCACTAATTTTGGAATGTGGTCTTTATAATCCTGTTTTTGACACTCAATCTATTTTTTCTTACATGTCAAAATGTCAAATGTTAATATGAGTGGATTGTCTCTCTCCACGTGGAATGCGAATGTGTTGGGACACCCCATAAAAAGAAGGGTGGTTATTTCTCTTCTTAAGCATGATAAATATGATATAGTGTTTCTTCAAGAAATGAAACTTTCCCCATAGGAAGCTGAAAAATTTGGAAAGATATGGGGTGGGCATTTTTTTATAGTGCTGGCTCTAGTAAGAGTCATTACACTGATAAGAAAACATCTACAATTCAAATGTCTCAAAGAGAGTAAAGATACATTAGGAAGAGTCATGGGAGGCACTTAAGGCAGTTCTTAGGTGCCAGATACACTATGCCTCATTAACCAATAAAACCAAAGCACAAGTGCCAAGGCAAAGCTGAAGCGCCGAATGTCATCTAATGGCCTCAGAGAATTGACCCGAATGAAATACAGATATAATACTATTTTGTCGCAGATGGTGGACTTTTGGCTATTCAGGGCAAGACAGTTATATTTTGAGTCAGGGGAAAAAATGGGGAAGTTTTTGGTTAGATATATTAAACAGAAAGAGTCTTTTTCTGCCATTACCTCAGTGAAATATTTACCTTGGCCATTGATATTAATAATGCTTTTAAAGAATTCTATCTTGATCTCTATAGTTTCAGGTCTTCGTCTACTGATGATGATATTACAAACTTTGTGGAACCATTAGCTCTTCCTAAACTGATGACTGAGCAAAAACATTCTCTTGATTCTGAGATAACTTTGGAGGAACTTGGCGAGGTAATTAAGACCTTGCCTACAGGCAGCTTTACCTCTATATTTTTTAGATCTTATGCTATAGAACTGGCTCCACATTTGCTAGAAGTTTATATAGAATCATTACAGAATGGAAAGATTCTGCCACCCATGACATAAGCCCGGATCAGTCTGATTCTTAAAAAGAACAAAGGAGCTGAACACGCTCAAAATGGTGGAGATGATTGTGGACTTTAGGAGGAACACCCCAACATTGTCCCCCCTCACCATTCTAAACAGCACTATGACAGCAGTGGAGTCATTCAGGTTCCTGGGCGCTACCATCTCCCAGGACCTGAAGTGGGAGACACACATTGACTCCATTGTGAAAAAGGCCCAGCAGAGGTTGTACTTCCTTCGCCAACTGAGGACGTTTAAACTGCCACAGGCGCTGCTGATACAGTTCTACACAGCAGTCATTGAGTCTGTCCTCTGCACTTCAATAACTGTCTGGTCTGGTGCAGCTACAAAATCAGACATCAGAAGACTACAGAGGATAATTCGGACTGCTGAGAGGATTATTGGTTGCCCCCGGCCCCCCTTCAAGAACTATACACTTCCAGAGTGAGGAAAAAGGCTGGTAAAATCACTCTGGACCCCACTCACCCAGCCCACTGCCTTTTTGAACTGTTGCCTTCTGGCCGACGCTTCAGAGCTCTGAGCACCAGAACCGTCAGGCACAGGAACAGTTAAATTGCCCCATTCAGCAATAAATATGTGCAATACACAGTTAAGTCTATTTATATTATCCAACATATCCACTTCTGCCATTACATACATTGCACTGTACATAATATACTGTATTTTTGTTCTTTATATAATGGATTTGTAATAGATTTGCACTACGTGTGTGTATGTGGGTATGTATGAAGGTGAGTCTATGTACGTATATGTATAATTATTTATTTTTATTATTCTTTTTTTTGTTTTTTGTTTTTAATTATCTATGTCTTGCTGCTGTTTTTGTATTGTTGTACACTGGAAGCTCCTGTCACCAAGACAAATTCCTTGTATGTGTAAGCATACTTGGCAATAGTGCTGATTCTGATTCAAATGTGTTACAAACGAGTTACCATCCAATTTCCCTGATCCAGCTAGACGTAAAAATATTGTCAAAAATTTTGGCTAACCTATTTATGTTAGCCAAAATTATGTTATGACATCTCTTATACATATCAATCAGGTGGGGTTTATTCGGGCCGTTGCTCTTCTGATAACATTATGCATTTCATCAATATCATGTGGTCAGTGGCAAAAGATCAGACTCTGGTCGCTGACATCTCACTTGATGCAAAAAAGGCGTTTTTGAGCACAGTTAACATGACAGTTAACAATAAACAGACAAATAACGAGATGACACACAAGGAATAATTAGGGATTGCAATCAGATGGTAACCGGCGAGTAAATCATTGCTGGGATCAGCAACTCGCCGAGATCGATCACCTTTCCCATAGAAATGCTGATCGCGTGCCAGCTCCACCTGTGAGACACAAGGGAGAGAGAAATACAAACAACAGTATGAGCTGGCACAAATGCCAAAACCATGACAAATAGTTGTTTTTTGTAACCAGTTGTTAGTTTATGCTTTGAATAATTATGGGCGAACATGCAGTATTCAAAACTAATTTATGTCCTCATTTGCCCTACATTAATTTAGAGGCTATTGCAGACTCAAAGTAAATGTATTTCATTTATTTTGACAGTGCACAGAGAAAAAAATGCAACAACAGAATTGCAACAAAATTACAAACCTAAATGACTTCTGTGCTCATATTAAAATCTACTTCGACTATCTTAACACCTAATGCCATAAATTACATTTGTTAATTTAAAGCCGGTTTATAGATAATTTTTTTTTTTAAATAACTTCATTACAGTATCATCTTTAGATCTACGTATTGTTTCAATAAATACTTAAATTATAGCAAAAATGTCAAATTAATCAGTTAGCAAAATTTTTTTAATTACAATTATGGATGGATGGATTCTCTGAATGGTGATTCATAAGTCTGTCACCACATTTAGACAATATTATGCCAGGACATCGAAGATACTAAATTGCAAACAGATTTTTAAATATTGAACGGTGTTGCTATGGTGATTCACTAAATTAATGGTTAAAATAGGGAAACAGGAAGTGTCACATTTCTTCTGCGTGCAATGTGTGATTTAGATTAAAATTATGTTGTATGTTTTTTCTTGGGGGCTAATCACATGGATGTGGCTATTGTGGGTCGCGGTCATAGCACCACCAACAGGCAGCAGGAAGTGTGGCACTTACAACAGACTTTGAAAAAGTTATCTTACATTATCCCAATTGCTTAAATTGTTTAAACACTGCTGATGTCAACACTGCCAAGCTGTATTCAAACTGGAATGGTGGCATATATCTATTACTCATTGTATGATTAGGGTCCAAGGTCCAAATGGACCCATGGTGCTTGGGCCTATCATCGCTGCTTGCAGCTATATTTATTATTATTATTATTTATCATTATTATATTCAATGTTTACGGTACTTTTGGGGTGTATAACAAGTGTCAAAACTCTTGAAAGTATGCACACACATCAGAATCGCTGGCCATTAGGGTGTGGCAAAGTTACAGGTGGGGGGATGTGGTGGGGGCTCTGCAGCACCACCTAGGGCATGTTCGGGGGGCTATGTAGCACATCACATTTGAGCAAAAGTCACCAAAATTAGTACATAAATAGATCTCATGAAGCCGGACAACTTTCAAGCTGACAGACATGAGCTCTGCCCAAGAGGAAGTTGGCCGTTTTTGATTGAAAAATGCATGCTCAGGAATTTGATATACTCCTCCCAGGGAAAAAGACGGCTGTGATATTGAGAAGTGTAAAGACGTGGGTTATGGCAATAACAGTAGCCCTATCTTTGTGAAGTGTTCAATAAACACCAAAAGAGTTCAGTTGCCGTGGTGTTAAATGAAAAACGCTATATTTGTTGTCAGGAGTGACAAATTTAGTGCAAATTCAAGCCAGACCGCAATGGACTCTAAGATGGATGTTAAAGTGAAAGTAGAAAAGCCGAAGAATGAGTGCTTGTGGAGACCACAATCCTTATGTGGAGCAGTGATCTGTGAGAAACTCAGCTGACTCTATGGAAGCTACAATGCTTCGAGATGCCGAAGCCAGTTTTGCTCCGCCTTTAGTCCCACATAGTGAGATCGCACAGCACAGTTTTCGCTATCAAAACACCGAAGTACCCTGTAAGACAGATTGGGATGTTTTTAAAGCACAGTTTGTACTGCTAGATGGTTGGACTGAAAGTCATAAGGCTTTACAGTTAGCTCTGTGCCTCACTGATGATGCAGCTGCCTGCCTGATACTGTTGAGCTCTGGGGAGAGAAATTATTCCGCAGCATTAGTTGGGGCTCTTCAGAGACTCAGATTTGGACAATGTTATCCACCTGTCCTTTTAAGGACTGAGTTTAATAACAGGCACAGACAACATGGAGAGCCATTAAGAGTTTTGGCTAATGACATTGAAAGCCTATGCAAACGTGCCTACGCTGACATGTCACCCACAGTCCAGAATGAGCTAGTTAGAGACCAAGAGAACTACGTATTCAAACACAGTTGGCTCACCCTAATACTTTAAATGAAGCATTGGAGCTCGCTGTGGAAAGAGAAATAGTGGGAAGTGGAATTGAGCAGGATGTCCTTTCACCAATGGTGCGAACTGCAATTATGATTGATCCACCCACCAGAGAGCCTATACAACGAGATAACACAGCACACGCAACAGCACGCAGCTGTCAGAATTTCGCACACGTCATCGGCTTCTAAGCTGCTGGGGGTGTGGCCAGCCAGGCCACCTGATTAGACAATGTCCCAGGTTCAGTGGCATTCAGGGAAACACACAAGGGCCCATGTAGATGGGAGGATGATTCAAATACAAAACACATGCTACCCCAGGTTGGGCCATCCCAAAGCCCCATACAACTCAGTAAGCAGGATTTGGAGCGGGTTTCGGCAGTAAGGGACATCTGGGCCAAAAACAGTGATGGGCTGAACCAACAGCAGCAGGATGACTTATGACAGGTCATGTCAGATTTCAAAGACATTTTTGCTCTTAATGATGATTAAGACGGCCTCACACATCTTGTGAAGCATGTTATCGATACCGGAGATGCCCGGCCCATCAGAGTACAACCACGGTGCCTTCTCATTGCATGACCGGAGGCAGCAGACAAAGATCTAGAGTTAATGTTGAAGGCAGGTATAGTTGAGCCATCTTGAAGCCACCCTTGGGCCTCGGCAGTTGTCATAGAAAAGATCCAGATGGCGGTTCTGTATAGATTACAGGCTGATAACAAAGTAACAAAAAAAGACTCATATCCCCTACCTAGAATAGACAAGTCACTCGACTTGTCTCCACCCTTGGCCTTCGAAGTGACTATTGGTAAGTGCCACTGTAAGCAGAGTCTGCTCCAAAGACTGCATTCTGCACAAATAAGGGTCTCTGGCAGTTTAAAGTTCTCCCTTTCAGCCTTTGCAATGCCATTGCAACATTTGAGAGGCTCATGGACAAGGTATTGAGTGGAGTTCCCCGTCAGCAGTGCCTTGTGTACTTAGACGACCATTTGATCCATGGTGGTTCATTCAAGGCAGCCCCCGAAGCCCTGCGGTGAGTGCTGGAGAGGATGGTGACAGCCAGCCTGAAGTTGCACCCTGATAAATGGCACTTTGGAGGAGAACATTTGTGCCATCAGAGACTGGCCGACACACACTGATCAGAGGCATATTAAAAGTTTTCTAGGGCTAGCCTCCTATTACAGGAGATTTGTGAAGGTGTTCTCTTGTATAGGAGTGCCACTACTCGACTTCCAGCAGAAAGACGGTACCTTCGATTGGTCTGAAGACTGCTAGTAGGCATTTAACACACTCAAATGGGCATTATGATAATTATATAACTAATATAATAATTAATGATAATGTTGTGTGCATACCTCATAATGGGAGAGGGTAGAGTTATATGGGAGGAAAAGAGTTTCTTCTTGTTGTTCGTGACTCCTCCAGAAGAGTGTGTGTTAGAAGCAGTGTAAGACAAGAGCTAGACGGCTGTGATATTGAGAAGTGTAAAGGCGTGCGTTATGGCCATAACAGTAGCACTATCTTTGTGAAGTGTTCAATAAAAACTAAAAGAGTTCAGTTGTCGTGGTGTTAAATGAGAACAAAAATTATTCCACTGAATTTCAGTATAATGAAAAGTAAGTAGAAATACAGAAAATTAAATACGGTAGAGGCTAATGTCAAAAGAAAATAAAAACAGGACGTTAGCCTACCCATATGCTTCAGCATACATCACCCCAATACATGCTTATAACGTTCACAGTATTTTATGCATTTTACACATGCATAAACCACTCAAAGTATTTTATGTATTTCTAACCAGGCTTTAAGGACAACAGTTTAAAACAATAGAATTATCATATTTTCACATATAACACGTATTACAGTGTTGGGCTATGAAAAATTAAATAAGATATGATTAATACAAAATGTAGACACCCAGTTCTTGCATGTGCAGCAAACATGGTCAAATTCTACGCATGCAATCCATATGTATCCTTCAAAAATATCCCATATCAAACACACAACTTTATCATACGACACTTCTGAACATATATTTAATGCAATTTATCAGCATTCTGTGTAAAATGTAACATTTACCCAAAGAATTATCAACGTATGCACAACATATGCTCACAGGCTCTAACAGCACACGTGTTTAATAGGGATGGGCAGATCAATCCGAGAGTATTGATTCTTCCAATACTGATGTTGTATCAAAAATATCGATCCTCACACAAAAAATATAGATAATATTTTTTTTTATTATTTTTTTTATTTTATTCTAGGGATATTATTATTTGGTTACCATGAACATGAACAATAATCATAAGCTTCAAAGTGAAATAACATGGATTAGGCTATATTAGCAAATAATTTTGGGAACTTTCTTCCTCTGCTGCATAAATGCTGAAAGACAAAAGCAGACAAGTGCTCACGCCGTCACAAGACTCGTTCAAACAAGAGGGATCAGTACCTTGTAAACGTAATGAAATAAAATCAGAGAAACAGCTTCTGGAGAGTAGTGTAGTATAGGGCGTAACAATACTCATTTATCCATGTTTTTAATGTCATAGATTTTGATCTAAATGAATAATCTAAAGATGAGGAACACAGAAATGAGAGTTATTTATCGGCATATCATTCTTGATTGGCAACATTATGTGAAATGCACTGCAGACAAAAACAAAAAAAAACAAAGGGCAATCCTTCTTTAAAGCACACTTTGTAAGTGGAGTTTATTAGTGACCAACTGATATGGGTTGTTTTAATGGCCAATGGCGATATCAGAGAGCAGGCTGGCCGAAAGGCCCATACTAGGAATGTGCCCAGAGTCGAATACCTTATTTGGAAAGGCACAAATAATGACTTCAAAACAAATAACGGATTAATCTGAATAATATAAAAAATATTTCAGTGATTTCAGATAGGATGGTTGCGGTCTCAACTCAGTTTGCGATCTCTGATAATTGTGCCGGTCTGGAGCTTATCAGGTGTAACATTAAGATACGACATAATATAAATTTTCCACTTCTTTAAATGTCTGTTAATATATCACATGATTCACATGTGATTCCCAAATATTCATTTATAGCCTAAACCTGAGCGTTATGTTAAATTCCTGACCTGAAGTGATGATTTCATGTCGGAGCCCATCTATAAGTCTCTTAAAGTTGACAACATTTACATCCACATGAGCAATTCATGTAATTATCTGGTTAAGAATTTATTCCTAACCCTAACCAAAGTTAAAATGCTTTATAAAGTTTTAAATTCTCCATTGAGTATTCATCTATTAGGAATATTGTGAAAATATTAGTGAAAAACTAAGAAACTGAAACAAGCTCTGTCTTTTTCTTCTTCTTCTTTAAGCTGTGCTACCTCTGGTAATGTGAAATATAAATGTAACATTATTATTATTATTATTATTATTTAACTAAATAATGGAGTCTTATCATAAAAATTCCTGATAGATTTCCATAAATCTAAAAAGTCATAAAATCATAAAAAGTCACATGACTTTCACCTGTTGGTAGGGTATATTTATTTCTTTTAATGTTTGAATTTGTATTTATTATTCTTTTTATATTGTATTTATATAATGTGTGCTTGACATTTCACATTTTGCTTGACGCCTCTTCAGAATAATGTTGTTATACATGCACAGACAAATGAAAAGTTTGTTTCATGCAGATATTAATATCAGAAATCACCTGACAGTTTAAACAGCCTGGATGGCCTGCTTGGATTGTCATGGACTGACCATCACGATTTGTGAATCAGAGGAACTTTTGATCCTGATTCTGAAGTTTTGATACTGGCTGATAGAATGCATGCTTCAGAGGAAGATTTTACTGTAGATGAGCCCTTGACGGGAAGAAAACGCTGGATTTTCGTGAGGTTCATGAATGACATATGTTTATATTATATATCTGCATATTTGCAGATGGTATATAATAGATGTAGAGTATGAACGGAGAATCATGAACTCATTAATTCTAAATACAGGGCACACATTGTGTGCTAAGGGTCCTAAAGGAAACCCCCACACTGTTTCTCCCCATCTAAATCACCGAGGAGTGCCAGCGAGTCTGGAGTAGAATGCGCTATTGACGTTTTTACGACCCAGAGAGACACTCCAGAGACCCTCGTGACTTCGCCTTCTGAACCCGTACCATGTGAGAAAGGAATGTTCAGAGAAGTGCTGACCCTCACTTCATTCTCTTACTGAGAAAGAGAAATGAACCCTGTTAATCCTATATATATATTCTATATATCCATGTGATAAATATTGACATGTATCTAATGTGCCATCTCACATTTTCCCTTAAATGTGCTTGATCTATGTTTTCTTGCAAACTAATGGGTTAATGTTTCAGACTTTGCATACTATGGTTAACCGAAATCATATGTGTGGCATATTTGGTCTCTATAACTTGGTATTTTGAAGATCGAAATGACTGTGTACATGATATGTCGATAACAACAACATATTAGTATTACAAGTATATTTCCTAGTTTTCTTTCTTGCACATGCAATGAGAAATGTGAGAACAAAGAGCAATAAACCAAATTCCCGCCTGGAACCCAAACCCTTCTCATTGGTCGAGCCAATGAGAGGTGGGACATGTTTTCTAAGGGTATAAAACTACTGCGCCCACTTCCTCTTTTTCTCTTATCTCTTCGCTCTCTTATGCTCCTCTGGCTTCCTGCCTCTCTTGCCCTCTGAGCCTTGTGCTCTCTCACTCTCTTGCTGAATGATGCCAAACTAGAAGGCCCCAAGGACTCCCAAGCGTGTGCCAGGCTACGGCCTTGTCTCTGACTCCCACTGGTTCTCTCTCTCATCAAGACAACATCATCAAAGATCAACTCAAGCCATCAACAAATTGCATCAGGACAGTTTAATTCAAATGGGACATGCAAGTATCAAACTTAGTCTCATTATTTGATACATTAAGTATCCTTAACCCCTTTCTAAAAAGGGCGTGTCAGAACTAATATGATGGTTTGCTCAGGCTGTTGATCTGCTGAACTTCAAACAATGCTATAACTTCTTGCCTTCCTGTATTCTGCTTCAGCCCTCTTTCCCTTGGTAAACTGTATGAATGTATGTATATGTATGTTAGAGTAGTTTAAATGTTTAGTCTAGTTAATAAAGTCTTGTTCATGTCACATGTAAAGTTGTCTGTGTCTCAAGCTCATATCTAAAGTCACTAATCATAGATTTTGACTACTTGCTCTTAATACTTAGTAAGAAAGACATTTCCCATGCCCCGAAATGTACCTTTCTATTAATTAATTAATTAATAACCAATATTGAGTGTTCACGGGATGAACCGAGTATTTGGTTGTAATGTTAATGTAGCTACATCAAGTTAACCCGATTAACTGATCCAAGTATTCATAATCGATTATAACAAGTTATGATTGATTATTAATATTTCATAGAGCTGATTCGCTACATAATGGTGGAGAATGCGGGCATGATTAAACAAAGGTTATGAGCTTGAACCACTGTCAACCTAAAAGTGCGCATTGAATAATTCCGGTCAGAATAGGACATGACATGCGAAACGGCATTTGCTTCACTAGTTGCTGGCTTGTTTGGATGCGGATAGAGTGATGGCTTGAATTGACATCTCTACTGTAATTGAAAGAGTCTTAACACATTTAAGCATATTTTCAAAAGGTATCAGTGTACGAGTAATATGATTTTAGCGAAGAAACCCTAATTTCAGTATTAAAGTGTAAGTCTGTTTTGATGAAGGAATCTCAGCTCAGCGGCATGTAAACTGTACCAGAATTGATTGCTTAACCTGTTTCTGATGAAGAAATCTCAGTACAGTGTTATATAAATGTAGATTTGGGCGATGCTCCCTTTTCACAGTATAAAGGCCTTACAAATTATAGTTAGATTGATGTCCTTCATCTAAACTATCTGTGCATCTAAAAGGCTTAGCTCCCTGGTTATCAAAACTGTGTTTCACTCACTGAAACTCTGAAGTGCATTGGTTCCCATGACAACGACTTGTCACAGGAAGTGCTCACTCCAGATAGCACATGTGTTTCCTTCCGACGCCATTTTGTAAACAAACCAGCCTAGGTGGCTAAGCTAACCCAACTTAGCAGCCCCTTAGCTTAGGCTAAGCTAACTAATAGCTTCAACAGTTAGCTGCTAGCATAATTTACATGAAGCCTTTATCTACAGCTTGTGTGCATGCAGAGTGAAGTGATCTAAACCATTTTCCTTTAACCCCATTTCTGGTTTCTGAATTCTCACTTTCTCTTTCTTTAACTTTAATTCTTCTCATCTAACTTCACCTGCACCTGTCAGGTGCATCCCTTACTGAACGCTGTTCAGCTAAATTTGCAGTTACTTTGTTAATTAAATCTAAAAACTTAATTACATGTAAACTGTTTAGATAGAGAATAATTTTTATAGTTATTGGGTACTTTCAATGGCACGCTGACTAAACTTTATAGAGGGACAAACACATTGTGTGGTCTTGAACACGCAACAGCTGTGACCAACTATAGAATGATGTCCAAAGCAAATCTAATTGTTAATCATCAGTGCTATTGATTATTCCCAATACAAGGTTATTCTGCTATTTTAATCACTTCTTCAAGTCTTTTTATTATTTTTACTAATAATAGAAGTCAGCTATTCATTTTCCCATTTAACCCTCTTGGTCTAGTGTAGTTTATTTCCCCATAAAACTGCAAAAGTAACTAGACATACTTTTCTTCTCGATTTTGTGTTTATTTGCAACAAGTTGCTTAAAATTTTATGAGCCAGCTACACTAGTAATCTAGACGATTTCTATGGCATAATTTTGAGCACCACTAATAGACACAATCTAATAGGAAAGCTCTTTTCTTCCTCTTTCTTTCTCCTCTTCATGTGTTCAAAGATCAAGCCTGTTGTATGCTATCAGTAAGTGCTGATAAATAATTTGACCCAAAGAAACATCTTAAGTCATTTATTAAATCTAGGCTTACGCTCTTTTAGCAAAGCCACTCAGATCCACACAAATCTGAGCATCCTGCTATTTGCAGCTAAGATAGTAATAATCAGGAACACATTTCAATTGTTAACCACACCTAGCAAAACCTAGCTGTACATTATACACCTTGCTGTCTCACTTTGCCTTTAGCTCCAAATTCTGTTTGATCTTGCAATATACCAAATCATCCAATCACTCAAAACCTCAGCAGTTTCTTGTCTCTTGCCCTTACTCTCACCAGAAGTGTGCCAAAATGTTGCAGATGCTCAGCCTAACTGCCCAGATGGCAGGCCAAAAGGACTGGCTAGGTGTTTTGAGGAACACCCTTTTATCCATGGCTGCTGACGACCTTCAGCAACAGAACAAAAAGCAACTGGAAAACGAGGGAAAAGAACTAATGACAGACGACTCAAACCAGAGGTATGAGCACAAATATCTGACTGAGGTTATGGTCCTGGCCCACAACCTCACAGGTTTGAAACAGGAGGTAAACAACCTCCAACGCCAGATCACTGAGTCCCAAACGGAGCTGACACATGCTAAAAGCCGCATAGACCAGCTAGAGATGGAGGCTCAGGACAGACACACGGACCCTAGCAGAAGGGAGTCACAGGAGGTAATCCACAGACTTCAAACGGCTCTGATAGCTGCTAAACAACAAGAGCAGCTGGAAAAAACAGCCAGAGAGCACCTGGAAAAGGGACTCTTTCACAAAGATTCAATGTTAAAAACAGCAAATTCTGAACTCTTGGACAAAGATGCCAGAATCATGGCCTGTGAAGGTCAACTGAATGTGTCCAGAGCTGAAGTTAAAGTGCTGACTCAGCAGCTGGACAACACCAAAGATGAACTTGACATGGTCCAACGAGAACTGAGACACTCTTACCTGCTGCAAAAGGAACCACGGCAGGAGAGACATCTCACTCCCCCACTTGCAATCAGCAGAGAAACCTCCCCCAGCCAAGCACAGAGTTACAAAGGGGGGAGACAAACCCCTCTGCTTAACACGTCATCGGACAGTTTCCTTAAAGCTTCTGCATCCGCGGAAGGAAAAGGATTGATTCAGACGAATCTTGAAATGACACGTGTAGCGACACTCAAAGACCTCAACCGAATGGCCAGACATATCCCTGCATTTACACCAGAGCTTGCAGGAGACCACGACGTCCACGCTTACCTGCGAGACATTGACTTTCACCTGCAGTCTTTGATGAGTGTGAACCATCAAGATAGACTCCATCTGATCTGGATCACGTCCAGCCCAGAGTTGCGACGCTTTCTGGCTCGACAGCCAGAAAACATCCAGTCTAACTACCAGCAGCTGAAACAAGCCATCATAAGGGAATTCTCAGAGTCTAAAAACGGACTGATCGCTGCCCTAGACACCAAACAGGGTCGGCATGAAACTCCCTATGTTTACTACCACAGACTCAGACGAGCTTACTCGAGCTCAGCAACAAACCTGGGATGGAGGAGGACACCAGCTTCAAGAGCCTTTTCCTCCGAAACCTCCATCCTATGGTAAGTCACCATTTAGGCATTATGGCCCGCCCCCACACAATGCCTATCCAACAACTGCGTGACCTGACACAGAAGGCCTTTAACAAACACAAGGCCTCACCCAGCAAACACCACAGGACGTCCCACAGCGGTCTACAACAACATCCTCCTGTACACCTTTCAAACAGGTGCCAAACAGAGGCTGCACAAAGACAGCTAGAAAAGCCTGTTTATGAGTTACAAGAGCTGCTAGCACTAGCAAAAGAGCTCCTTGAACAGAACTCCCCTGAGGAGTACTGGGAAGAACAAACCTCTGACTCTTGCCCAACACCACTCAGGCAAGCTGAAGTCAGCACTGCTGCCAGAGCAGAGTAACACTGCAGACTTCAGACACCTGGTGACTGGGTGCCGAACCAAGGGCGAACGGCCACCTGCTGCCCTTTTGCTACCAGTACTAGGTCAGTCTGAAACTCTCTCCACACTACACAATGCCCATAACCACTCCCTGCAGCCACAAAACAAGCACCTGCCTCAAACGAACTGACTTCATAATGACAGGTGACACACTGTCAAGGCACCTGCTGCCTCTGCACCTGCTGCCTCTGCACCTGCTGCAGAGACCTGGATGTGGCTACTGTCTACATCACCCACCGTGGAACAACCACCTGCTACAAAACCCTCATGATTCACCTGCCATCCGCCATCGTGATGATTGTCGTCCGATGATGTCTCCAACAGGGACATCACCTGACGAAAAGGGGGACTGTAGAGTATGAACGGAGAATCATGAACTCATTAATTCTAAATACAGGGCACACATTGTGTGCTAAGGGTCCTAAAGGAAACCCCCACACTGTTTCTCCCCATCTAAATCACCGGGGAGCGCCAGCGAGTCTGGAGTAGAATGCGCTATTGACGTTTTTACGACCCAGAGAGACACTCCAGAGACCCTCGTGACTTCGCCTTCTGAACCCGTACCATGTGAGAAAGGAATGTTCAGAGAAGTGCTGACCCTCACTTCATTCTCTTACTGAGAAAGAGAAATGAACCCTGTTAATCCTATATATATATTCTATATATCCATGTGATAAATATTGACATGTATCTAATGTGCCATCTCACATTTTCCCTTAAATGTGCTTGATCTATGTTTTCTTGCAAACTAATGGGTTAATGTTTCAGACTTTGCATACTATGGTTAACCGAAATCATATGTGTGGCATATTTGGTCTCTATAACTTGGTATTTTGAAGATCGAAATGACTGTGTACATGATATGTCGATAACAACAACATATTAGTATTACAAGTATATTTCCTAGCTTTCTTTCTTGCACATGCAATGAGAAATGTGAGAACAAAGAGCAATAAACTAAATTCCCGCCTGGAACCCAAACCCTTCTCATTGGTCGAGCCAATGAGAGGTGGGACATGTTTTCTAAGGGTATAAAACTACTGCGCCCACTTCCTCTTTTTCTCTTATCTCTTCGCTCTCTTATGCTCCTCTGGCTTCCTGCCTCTCTTGCCCTCTGAGCCTTGTGCTCTCTCACTCTCTTGCTGAATGATGCCAAACTAGAAGGCCCCAAGGACTCCCAAGCGTGTGCCAGGCTACGGCCTTGTCTCTGACTCCCACTGGTTCTCTCTCTCATCAAGACAACATCATCAAAGATCAACTCAAGCCATCAACAAATTGCATCAGAACAGTTTAATTCAAATGGGACATGCAAGTATCAAACTTAGTCTCATTATTTGATACATTAAGTATCCTTAACCCCTTTCTAAAAAGGGCGTGTCAGAACTAATATGATGGTTTGCTCAGGCTGTTGATCTGCTGAACTTCAAACAATGCTATAACTTCTTGCCTTCCTGTATTCTGCTTCAGCCCTCTTTCCCTTGGTAAACTGTATGAATGTATGTATATGTATGTTAGAGAAGTTTAAATGTTTAGTCTAGTTAATAAAGTCTTGTTCATGTCACATGTAAAGTTGTCTGTGTCTCAAGCTCATATCTAAAGTCACTAATCATAGATTTTGACTACTTGCTCTTAATACTTAGTAAGAAAGACATTTCCCATGCCCCGAAATGTACCTTTCTATTAATTAATTAATTAATAACCAATATTGAGTGTTCACGGGATGAACCGAGTATTTGGTTGTAATGTTAATGTAGCTACATCAAGTTAACCCGATTAACTGATCCAAGTATTCATAATCGATTATAACAAGTTATGATTGATTATTAATATTTCATAGAGCTGATTCGCTACATAGAAGTTTAATTGATATCTGCCTTTTATCATTAGAAAAGTGACAGGGAGAGACTGTTAGAATACATGCTTCAGAGGAAGATATATGAGCGCTCCACAGGATGCTGGATCTGCTGAAGTTGTGTCTTTGAGGTTGTGTTATTACATCTGATTAAACGAGATATGTGCATATTTGCAGATGGTATATGATATTAGTTTTATCAATATTTGACTTTGTATCATTAGACAAGACAGTTAAAAGTTACAGGGAACATGAGACTGTTGCACACTGGTCTATTATTGTAGTAACACGATGATATGTAACAGCAAAATTAACCATGACTGGTCATTTATATGTCTCCGTTGCTTCACATGCAAGTAGGCGATTCTCAGAGCCCTCAAGAAACAAATTGGCCAAACAGGAAAATGTATCGGCCGATGCCGATTATTAAAAATCAAATAGATCTCATTTTAACAGCCCGCGGGAGGGCCTGTAAATGTAACAAAAAAAACTATGCGATGTACACAACTGCTGTGTGTACATTGGTACACATGTCACATATTTTTGGAAAGCTACATTTCTTGATTTTATATTGATATAAACCATTTTATGATACAATCACAACAGCAGGTACAATCTATATCTTTGTCAGACCACCAACATATAAACAAACAATAACTACATTTAGGCAACTCACCTATGAAGCCTCATAGTAGTCCACTGATCCATAACTTCCCAACAAAAACGGTGTTGTTACATTGTCAAATGTCCAAATGATCAAATCAAGTAAAATTTTTAGTCCAAATCACATTATTACATCAATAAATACCCACGGACTCTTGTTGCATCATTTCAAAGTACATGCCTCATCTTTCACATATTCTCTGTCATAACTTCAGTTCAGATATTTCCTATATCCGGTATCAAAATGGATGCTGCACTATTGACACCTCATTTGACCCTATAGGAGCTTCCATGTCTTGTCCATAGCCTTCAATAGCCAACCACAGTCTGTGTCGAATGTAAGTGCCTCCCCCCATTCCTTTGTGTAAAGATCAAGCAAGTTACAGCCGAGTCTGAGGATGACTGGCGCATCGTATAGCCAATGAAATTATGAAAACAGCGGCTTTAGTGGGAAGTTTCAAGAAAGTTTCTAAAAAGTGTGTGCGTAATGTTTACTTGCTAGCACGAGGTGATATGTGCTTCTGTGAGTAAAAGCTGAATAGTGTAATTTTGGAACTGTTTACACTTTTGGAGATTGAAATATGGCGAAATGGACCAGGAAAACAAGATTTTCGCTCCAGGATGTGATAGAAGAATGCATTCGATGTGAAAGCGAAGAGTCTGGAGATGAAATTTCTGAACAAAATACGGATGATTTGTCATATGTTTATTCAGAGGCAGAGGAAATATTTATGGAGGGAGGAGACATTACTCTGGACAAGAAAGTGTTTTCTTGTATTTTATAACATGTATTACTGTATATTCTGCTTAAATAAGCTTTAGTTTGAATAATGAATACACATTTTGTAATTACCTTTTGTTGTTACCCCCAGTGAGTGTTTGAACTGTTTGCAGGGGTTGTTTATATTTGTTTGTGCATGTGTGAGGTTTTAGTTCGTTGTTTCTAGCTAGTAGTATCTAGCTCTATTGGCATGATATATATATATATATATATATATATATATATATATATATATATATATATATATATATATATATGTGTGTGTGTGTGTGTGTTTTACCAAAAATGTTTTTGCAAAAGTATACAGTATTTACAGTATATATACATAAACAAATACATATTTACGTACTCGAAAAGAAAAACGATATATACACGTTGAATATAAGAATATAAGTTGTGTTTGTGTGTGTGTCTTGGTTTCACTGCTGACCTTTGGGGGAGGTGTGTGTGTGTGTGTGTGTGTGTGTGTGTGTGTGTGTGTGTGTGTGTGTGTGTGTGTGTGTGTCTCTTTGTTTCATTGTGTAAATTGCTGAGATGTGAGGAAGCAAGCTGTAAAAAGGTAGAATACAGAAAAAACCATGCATGTACTCCAAAACGTTCAAGAACAGCTTTAAATTTACTTTGGGTATGCCTTGATTAGGTGTTTTAGGCTAATTTTACAGGATTTGGAAGATTAATGAATGAATGTTACATTTATATTGCTCTTTTCTGACACTACACTCAAAGCGTTTTACACATTGAACAGGGGACTCTCCTCAACCACCAGTGTGCAGCATCCACCTGGATGATGCGACGGCAGCCATAGTGCGCCAGTTCACTCACCACACACCAGCAGTTGGTGGAGAGGAGAGAGTAGAGTTATACAGACAATTAATGGATGGGGATTATTAGGAGGCCATGATTGAGAAGGGCCAAAAACAATTGTGAGGTGATAGTTTGATAAGTTGTTTTTGCCAATTTAAGCAGATTACTAGCTCTGTGTTAAATATGTAAAGCTATTTTTAATATCAGCTCCTGTTTTTTACCTTTATGTTGGTGTGCAGCTGACAAACTGTAGGAAAAAAGATAGTTCTGCTGTGTTCTTAGAACACTTAAACATTTTACTGAAGTAAATGGATATGAAGACACACTTTTTTATTCATGAATACGTATGGACGTTATTGAAACTCATTATAATTATTATTAGACTATTATTGTTGTTTTTTGATAAAAGCCATGCTCAGCAGCTCACAAACTGTTGGGAAATGATATATTTTCTTTGTTCTTATAATGTTTAAAACATCTACTAAAGTCTCTTTGTAGATCTGTAGACACAAATTTTAAAGGATTAAAAATGTCTTTTGATTGTTGATTCAGTGATTAACTCATTTCACACAAGACACTCATTTGTCACCACCTTCTGGCATCACTAGAAATGGTCACTGAATCATTAAATGGATCTGAACGAATTTTGGTGAACGTATAAGCTACTAGGATATATTTAAAATCCCACAAGCACAGAGAAAAAATATATTGTGCTCATGCACAAGTACCATGCACAACTGAAACCATGGTTTTACCACAGTAATATTGTAGTAGTAATCATGGTTAATTGTGAGGAAATTATGGTTTAACTAAATCCCATGATTAAACTATAGTTCTTGTAAAGAACTATAACAAAATAATATAATGTTTAAAGGGTAAACAAAACAGAAGTCTAATAATTTTATGTTTGGACTAAAAAAATATTGACTTGAATTATGACTATAAATGATATTTTTAATGACCCATTTTATCCCAAGAAATCGCAAAAAAAATATATATATTTAATAGAAAGTATCAGTATTGGTATCGGTATTGACGATATTTGACTTGAAATTATTGGTATCAGATCAACCCGAGCGGTGGCTGAGGATGCCATATGCCCCAGGAGCCTCTGGAATTGTTTTAGAGGAACTGCTATGATGGCTCGAAGAGAGCGAGGCACCTGAGCACTGACTGAGCATGCTCGTTGGTGAGACGCGCTGTCATTGAGACTGAGTCTAACTCCATGCCAAGAAAAGAGATGCTCTGAACCGGGATGAGCTTGCTCTTTTCCCAGTTGACCTGAGCACCTGGTCCCAGTGAGTGCACAGTAACTCTCGAGAGTGAGTCAGGATGAGCCAGTCGTCAAGGTAGTTGAGTATGCGGATGCCCACTTCAATTTGCGGGGCAAGAGCTGCCTCTGCGATCTTCGTGAAGACGCGAGGGGACAGGGACAGGCCTAAAGGGAGGACCTTGTACTGATACTCCTGGCCGTCGAATGCGAACCGTAAGAAGGGTCGGTGTTGAGGCAGAATGAAAACGTGGAAATACGAGTCCTTCAGGTCTACCGCCGTGAACCAATCTAGCTGTCGAACGCAGGTAAGAATCAGCATTTTGAACGGGTGTCTGTGTAAGACCCGGTTGAGAACTCGCAGGTCTAAGATTGGTCGAAACCTGCCGCTTTTTTTGGGTACGATGATGTAAGGGCTGTAGAAACCCTTCTCCATCTTGGCTGGAGGGACGAGCTCTATCATTTTGAACGGTATGGGGGGGTGGGGGGGAGGAGGTTTCCAGTCCAAGCCCACGCTCACGGCAGCCCGGGAAAGCATGTCGGCCATCTGGAAACCAAACATGTGTGTGTGTGTGTGTGTGTGTGTGTGTGTGTGTGTGTGTGTGTGTGTGTGTGTGTGTGTGTGTGTGTGTGTGTGTAAGCTGATCAGATCAGTGCAAGTAGGGCGCTATGGGGTGTCTAGTAAAGCAGAAGGGAGCAGGAGGTCTGTTCTTATGTTTGTAAAGTTTGTGATGACTTAAGAGAACATCTTGCGTGCATCACCCATGTGACATTAAAGTCTTCTGTGGTTTTATCTGGAGCATGGCTGCATGAGTGAATTAAAGTCTGTGGCTCAATGTTCAGAATAGATTACTACCTTACTACTTACTGAAAATACTAAACACTGTATGATGCCTACTATTATAAATAGTATTTAAAACAGTAGACATTATGTAACAATAAATGTTTCAAAATGTAGTATAGCATATTGTTGTCACATGACCTCTTCAAATTGCATGTGAGTGGCATCCGGTTATCATCTCTGAAATAAAGTGGTTATTTTGTATTTTATTTCTAATTTGTGTAAAAAAAATAAAATAAAAAAAAATGTAAATAAAACATGTAATATTTGTAAGAAATTCATCTCATTTGTCCACTTTAATAATGTAAAGGGAAAACATATAAAGCAGTACTGTCAACAATATGCTCATAATGTGTGCACAAAGTATGGTTTAATGAGCATCAGGCTTTATTATATGATATCTTCTGTGAATGAGCATGAAGAGCTGAAAAGTGTTTATGGACTTTATGTAACTACGACTAAGTTGGGAGTAGCACCATTATTTTAACATAAATGTGACAACACAAGTGAGTCAAGACATTACAGTCATGAATATAAACATGACATAACCCCTCATTTTAATGTCTCTATAATTATTTATTTTTGCTACATTGTAACAGAAATCATGAATCAGGGCATTTTATGATTTTGATGAATTAGAGTATTTATTAAGCTTTTAAAACATTTCAAAATCAAATACAAACAAGTTAAAATGCTCACTGTTTGGCAAGTATTGGATGAAGGTTGCCTTTTATTAATGTTGCTACAACTGCAAATATTTTTTTTTCATAATGCATTTGTAAATTACTTGTATGTCAATAACAAAGACAACTTTAATTTAGTGTTGACATGCTTTCAGAATACAGCCAATGTCTACCATTTTCTGTTTCTGTTGGAAAACATACATTTTTACCTCTAGGATCTAATTTGTTTCTAATTAGGACTTTCTTTGGTGAAACTTGATTTGTCTGGTAAATTTAATACAATTACTGATATGTATCAGTTCCTGTGTCTGTATTTTTTGTCTTCCTGATGTACACTTGAGATAAATGAGTGCTCTGTCAAACTGCTGTGGGTCACTGTGGACAAGGGTCATGCTGTTGTCAAGTCATGTCTCTGCGATGGTGCACTTTTCTACTTTAGCTCTCCAATAACCTTCTGTAACCCCTGCCACATCATTGAAACACTGCAAACCTCAATCTAGCTCAAAATATTACGCTAACATTCAACAACATGGTTGCATATTCAAATAGGTGTACATTATAAGCAAAAAACTTTTATCTATTGCTTCTCAAAACTGTTGATATCTGTTCAGTCAAGGCTGACATTAAAACCATCAAATTTTAAAAGTGGATGCTTTAAAATCACAAATAACCTAAACATCTGAAGCACAATGAAAAACAGACAACTCTTTACAATAATGTTGTATATATTATGATAATGCTGTAGTTTACCTGAATTTACAGCAACAGCATTTATTAATCTTGATTAATGTTAATTTCTACATATAGTTTAATGTTAAAAGTTGTATTTGTTAACATTAGTTAACACATTATAAACTAACAATGAAAAACAGTATTTGTAAATAAAAATAAAAAATTAAAAAAAAAAAAATATATATATATAGTAAATGCTGTAAAAACTAATGTAATTCATTTTTAGTTAATGATAGCTTTGTCAGATAACCCAAAATGTGTTTCCTGTGTTAGCATCTAAATTAGTAACGTAGTGGCTAAAGCACAGGGCTGTTAATCAGAAGGTCGTTGGTTCGAACCCCACGGCCACCACCATTGTGCCCTTGAGCAAGGCTCTTAACTCCAGGTTGTTCCGGGGGGATTGTCCCTGTAATAATTGCACTGTAAGTCGCTTTGGATAAAAGCGTCTGCCAAATGCATAAATGTAAATGTAAATATAAATGAAGTGACAACGAGGGTTGTACTGCAGTTTAAAGTGTTTTTGGATCGTTCCGCTGACAAAACATTGATAAAATATCTGTCCAAGAACATTCAGTATACATACAACTCCAGACAAAATGAGCTGTGGATAATCAGATGTGATCAAGGAGCTTTACACAGCTTTATACCGTTCGTGCCATTGAAGAGACTGTACATTTATCCCTCACAGCCTCATTGTCATTCCCATTAAAAATCAAAGATGGTGCTAGCGTGAATAAGGTCTGGTCAGTGGCCAGATCAGTGGCTGTCATGATTCTTAAGTACTAAATGAGGTGACACTTAGTAAGTGTTGTGAAATAAGAACTACATTGATATCTGCCCAACAGGGCCACCCTCAACCACTGTGTCAGCCAATAGTAAGCCTGCAAGGGTAATATATCAGAGCTGCATTACACCATTTGTCCATTTGTTCGTTCGTTTCTCTCGTTAGTTTGTTTGTTCGCTCATTCATTCATTATTTAATACAACACATTGTAAAACAATATTTTGAAAATAGGTCATCTTATGTTGATATAATTCAGATTAATCAAATGAGAAAGTAAAATGTAATTTCCTGTATTATTCCACATCTTTCCAAATGTTGTCCTCTAAGCAATGTACAAATTGAAGTTTACAAAAAATCTAAATATATTATTGGACGCTATGCATTGTGTGCAAAATGTAATATTTAAGTTAAACACAGTTACATTTTGAGGTAAATTTTATGCTTAACATATACAAATATTTAAACAAAATCTAAAACAATAGTGAATTTGAAATCAAAATTTTATGTCTTATGTGAAAATGTATGTTTTCTAATTTTATGCAGCCCATTTAAATTCTTTATATGATATATATTAAAGAATTAAAAGATAAGATTCATGTCTATCTTTGTATTTTTCATCTAGTCAAGGTTGATAAGGGTTTTAGAAAGTAATTAGTAATATGTAATGCAATTACTTTCCAGACAGAGAAATTAGTATAGTAATCTAATTACACTGTAGAATATGTAATTAGTAGTTAGTAATTAATAATTTTTAGAGTAACTTACCTAACATTGTGTGCACATACATTTTTTAAATGCTTAGTTCAAAACAACGCTCAATGTCATTAAATGAAGAATTCTTTTTTTTGCTGCAATTAAAAAATTATATTGATGTATTTTATTGTTCGCTCAACTATGAAAAAATCAATCACATTTGCCCAAATTCCTGAATCATATTTGTCCAACACTTTCTTTGTTGGAGAGTGCATTGTCTCCACATATAACAGTCACCTTTCTACTCTTAAATAGTTTAAGAGTCCTCTCCTAGTGACAGGAACAACTTATCGCCATAATCATTTGTTAAATTGAATTCTTTCATATGGAGTTGATGTTGATAGCACAGTAATTCTGCCTCAATGTGATGACATTTCAGATCATTACCTCATCTTTTGTATGCTGCACTTAGCTAAGGTTACTCAATCTGTGCCGCGTTATGAATCAGGTAGAACTATTCTCTCGACCACTAAAGATAGTTTCACTAATAATCTTCCTGACCTGTCTCAAATACTGAGTATGCCAAAAAGTTCAGAAGAATTTGATGCAGTCACAGAAAATATGGATGCATTATATTGTAGCACTCTAGATAGTTTCACCCACCTTCGATTAAAGAGTTAAAGAGAAAAGACCTGCACTGTGATACAATGGTCACATTCACGTTCTGAAGAGAGCAGCGCAGAAAATTGAATATAAGTGCATCCATCTGCCACAGTACCTCAGATGACAGTGTCTCAAATTATTTCCTATGAGCAACTTCAATCCTTCAATATTATAGGTCAAAAAGAGCTAGCATAATTTACTAAAGCATCAAAACTGACAACGTGTATGCTATACCCCATACCCACTAAGTTCCTGAAAGAGGTGTTTCGTGTAATCTCAGAACCTCTTCTTAATATTATTAATTCGTCATTATTATTAAGGGCATGTCCTAAGAAACTTTATGCTGACCGGTATCAAACCCTTATCAAGAAACCACGGCTTGATCCAGGAGAGTTAGCTAATTATAGACTTCAATCTAAAATTTTGATCTTAAATTTTCCATTTGATATCTAAAATACTACAAAAGATAGTGTCCTTCCAACTATATATATTTTTTTTACAGAGAAATTGTATCTATGAAGAATTTTATTCAGGATTTAGACCCCTTCATAGTACAGAGATGGAACTTACTGTATCAGAGTTACACATGCTTCTCTTAGTGCTGCCTTCGACACCATAGATCACAAAATTATCTTGGAAAATTACAGCTGATTGAAAATGACACCCAATAAAATATTCAGCTATAATATTTAACTAAATATTTCTTTGTTTTCTTCAAACATTGCTTGTCTCATATTTCATCTAAAGCATGGTCTTCAGTGATATTTTTGTTCACTTGGTAACTTTTGAATAAACTTTATTAGGGGCAAACTTGTTTGATGTGATGGAAATGATGCAACTTTGGTACAGTTGTAATTTTTAAGAAACTGATAGAAATTATTACACACAATAAATACTGAAATGTTTCATGTTCCCCTTCTGTCACTCACTCGACTTTGTGTCGAATTAAGTGACACAAGGGGTCTTCTTGGGATGCCAAACATACCTCTGAACATGAGAAAAGGCAAATGTCAAATTGGCAACAGAATTTGCATGCCTCGCATGAACATACGGACATACGGGTATAAAGGGAAGTGGGGGCAGTGTCTGTCAGTCAGAATTTTTTGCCAAACAGTTGATTTCTCTCCACCTCTGACTGTCAGAAAAGCTGCCTCGCGTACCTGGGCTGCAATCACATGCAGGCAGCATTTTATGAATGGTTCATGCTCTCAGTGTGAGAACATAGCCATGGCAACATTGTGGTCGTGACTTTCTTTTCTCACGAAAGAAAGCCACTTCAGCTGGCTCCCGTGTCGTTCCTTCTTCCCACGGGATTGAGGATGACCTGGCTGGCGATGATGAAGGCGATTTGGGGATGATGACGGGCTCGGTTTCGCCGGGAAAATACCCACAGACGCCATCAGACTTTCAACCCTCGGATAGACCTCTGCTTCCTGTGGACCGGAGTCCCCTTGCAGCAGATGTCCAGACGTGTTGTGGTCACCACAGAGGCCTCTCAACATGGTTGAGGTGCCGTGTGCAACGGGCACGCTGCCGCTGCGTAGGCACATCAACTGCTTAGAGTTGCTGGCTGTATCTCTTGCCCGTCGGAGGTCTCTCCCACTAATTCGAGGCAAACACGTCTTGATCCTTTCAGACAGCGTTCATAAATCGCCAAGGCAACATGCACTCTCGTCATATGTCACAAATCACCCACCATCTCCTCCTTTGGAGTCAGCCGTGACTCAGGTCACTGCACGCCACTCACATCCCTGGCAACCACAACATGACAGCGGACGCGTTTTCACAACAGTTTTTTCCCAGCGGAGAGTGGAGTCTCCACCCCCAGGCGGTCCAGCTGATTTGGGACCGATTCGGCACGACATAGATAGATCTCTTTGCCTCCCAAGACAACTTCAACTGCCTGCTCTGGTACTCCCTGACAGACACTCCTCTCGGGACAGACACGCTGGCACATAGCTGGCCCTGGGGGGCTGCGCAAGTACGCATTTCCTCCAGTGAGCCTCCTTGCACTCAGGGAAGATGAGAAACAGGTCACCTTGGTGACTCCTTACTGGCCCACCCGGACCTGGTTCTCAGATCTTACGCTTCTCGCGACAGCACCTCCCTGGAAAATTCCTTTGAAGAAGGACCTTCTTTCTCAGGAACGGGGCACCCTCTGGCACTCGTGCCCAGACCTCAGTAAACCTCCACGTCTGGCCCCTGGATGGGATGCGGTAGATCTAGTGGATATACCACCTGCAGTTGTAGACACGATCAACCAAGCCAGAGCTCCCTCCACCAGGCAACTTTACGCCCTAAAGTGGCGCTCATTTGCAAATTGGTGTTCTTCCCAACCCGAAGACCCGCAGAGATACGCAGTTCAGTCAGTGCTTTCATTCCTGCAGGAGAGGCTGGAGGGGCTGTCCCCCTCCACCTTGAATGTGTATGTAGCTGCTATTGCGGCCCACCACAACGCAGTAGATGGCAAGTCCCTGGGTAAGCACGACTTGATTATCAGGTTCCTTAAAGGCGCCCAGAGACTGAACCCCCCACGGCCAAGCCTGTTCCCCTCTTGGGATCTCTTAGTGGTCATCACGGGCCTTCAGAGACCCCCCCTTCGAGCCGCTTGACCTAGTTGAGCTCAAGGCCCTCGCGTTAGCCTCCATCAAGAGGGTTGGAGACCTGCAAGCGTTCTCTGTCAGCAACACCTGACTGGAGTTTGGTCCGGCACATACTCACGTTATCCTGAGGCCGTGACTGGGCGACGTGCCCAAGATTCCTACGACCCCCTTCAGGGACCAGGTCGTGAACCTGCAAGCAAGCTGCCCCGGGCATTTGCATATCTATTTGGAATGCACGCAGAGCTCTAGTTATTCTGAGCAGCTCTTTGTCTGCTACAGCAGAAAGGGAATGCCGTCTCCAAACTGAGGCTGCCCGCTGGGTCGGCAACGCCATTTCCTTGGCGTTCCATACTCGGGCCGTGCCCGCCCCCTTGAGGGTTTGTGCACACTCGATGAGGAATGTTGCATCCTCATGGGCACTAGCAGACATCTGAAGAGCAGCGTGCTGGGTAACACCCAATACCATCGGCAGATTTTACAATCTCAGGGTTGAGTCGATCTCGTCCCGTGTTTTGTCAGGTCCGAGCCGGTAGAACTCAGTAACACAGCACAACCGACCGGGTGTTCCGCTTGCACACAGCGCCATTCACCAAGTTGATCCAGTGTGACTTCTTTCCCAGGTTAACTACTAAGTGTCGCTCCCTGGATGTTTTCCTCCCTAGCCTTCTGGCCTGCGAATTCAGCGGAGCAATTCACGTCCAGACCCACTACGAGTCACAGGTGCTCTGTACTGGGGTCGGGCTCCATGGTCTTAGTTCCCTTCTCAGGCAAACTCCCCATGATGTATTTCCCGCAGTATGGTCCTCCGGTCGCCGTGCTTGTAGGGCTCCCCCCTCATTAGGCTGGACCTACCACCGCGCCACTCCCACTTACGGCTCCACTACCCCCCTAGTGTATTTGCCACATGATACCACCCCTTAGATTGGGCAGGATGTGGCCTCCACAGGGTCTTTTCCCCCTGAAAGAATAGAACTGGGAAAGACTGCCTTCCCCGACGCATTTCATAGCATTAAGATAGCCCCAGCTGCTTTATGTCCTATACAAGAGACATAGTGAGAGAAAAGGCCACAGCTGCCGGGCTTGCTCCCATGCTAGACATGTAGCACCTATTTCCCCCTTCTGGGGTGCGGGGAACCTAAGGTCTGTATATGACATCTGTTTTGGGGGCGTTGGGGAGGGCTACGTGCAGCCGACACAGTTGCCTCTAGCACGGAGTAGCCTGCTTGCACCAGTCTCCACAGTTCACGTAACACGGTCAGTGCGTGCCATTTTTACCACTGTAAACGGCTATGCCTTATTCTCGACTCCTCAGTGCAAAATCCTGACTGACAGACGCTGCCCCGCTTCCCTTTATACCCATAGGTCCGGGGCAGGGCATGCAAATTCTGTCTGCCATTTGACATTGGCCTTTTCTCAAGTTCAGAGGTACATTTGGCATCCCAAGAAGACCCCTTGTGTCACTTCATTCCACACTATTTCTCGTTCCCTCCTTCAGGGAACGGAGGTTACGACAGTAACCATGACGTTTATTTCACTCATTAAAATATCATAGTTTTAAATATGTCATAATTGGTGTTTTTATAATATTTAATATTATAAGGAATATAATGGGTTCATCACAATTTAAGCTCAATCGACAGCATTTGCAACATAATACTGATTTTTTTTTTTTTTTACATGCCCCTCATTTCCATAAATCTGGGTTACTGTGAAACACTTACAATGGAAGGGAATGTGGCCAATCCATCAATGTTAAAATACTCACTCTTTCAAAAGTATAGCCACAAGACATAAATAATATGCATGTAAAGATTATTTTAGTGTGACAAAATACTTACTAATCTTTTCTGTGTAATGTTATAGATAATTTTATAACTTTGTTGCCATGACAATGTAATGTCAACAAACCCTACATTTAAATAACTTTACAGCTAAAAGATAACATGATTTATAACAGAATAATTAATGCAAGTGTTTTTGTAAAATTATAAGCTTCACATTTCTGCCTTTAAACCCTCCAAAAATTGGCCACATTCACTTCCATTGTAATTTTCTCACTGTAACCTCAGACTTAAGAAAAGGTCTTTTGTGGTTATCGACTTAATGCCACAAATATTGTCTATTGAGCTTAACCTGTATTTAACCCAGAATATTTATTTAAGGTGTAAAGTCTGGGTTTGGGACAAGGCTAAAACAGCACAATCTATTCACAAAAGTAATTTAAAATATGCCAAATAATTAAGTCCTGGTAAAAAAGTTTCCAATTCAGTTGCCAAAATTCACATATACATATAGACAGGGTTGGGAGGGATACTTTTGAAATGTATTCCACGGATTACAGAATACATGCTTGTACTGTATTTTGTTAGATTTTTCAAGGTCAGTAATGTATTCTAAATACTTTGGATTACTTCTTCAGCACTGGTAGATTTTTTCACTTGTTTTGACTATAAAATCTCACAGTAACACAAAATACACATGTTAAAAATACATTATCTGAAAAACCCTAAATATCTTATGCAGTGGTTTTTCTAAAACAAGTTAAATCAGATTCCTCTTTTTTTAAGGATTTGTTTTATATTTTTACAGGAAAAAAATAAAACATTTTTTATCAAAAATATAATTTTTTGCCCTAATATCAAAGTTCTTACTAGAAAAAAGAAATTATGATCCAATGTGAATTTTCTTGACAAAAAAATATGATCGTGTCTGGTAACGTGCATGTAAAATGGCTAGAAATAAAATAAAAATTTTAGCTTAGCGTAAAGCTGACAATTTACACAAGGTTTATTTCTATTTCTTCTGCTCCAAACTTACTTCAAATGTACTTCTCTGTCTGCTTGTATGAATGTAACACATCATAAGAAAGTGTTTCCAGTGTTTCTATGTGAACTTCTGCAATTAATCAAGATGGACTTCAAAGACTTTGGTCATTAATCTTACAGTTCAAACACAATCGATGTTTAATCACTGACCCTTAACACTTAGTTTAATCATTTTAAACCATGATTTTACCTATACATCATATTTACATTACATTCATAATGTTAGCCAGAGGGGAACTGGCCCCCACAGTGAGTCTGGTTTCTCCCAAGGTTATTTTTCTCCATTAATCTACATCTTATGGAGTTTTGTGTTCCTTGCCACAGTTGCTTACAGCTTGCTCACTGGGATTATTAATACAATTATCATTTAATTATTTTTAAACACTATTAAAAATAGTATTTTATCTAAATTACACAATGATGATTAATTGACTTTATAGACATTACAGTTTTATCGTCTGTTAATGCTGATATTCTGTAAAGCTGCTTTGAAACGATGTGTGTTGTGAAAGGTGCTATACAAATAAAATTGACTTGACTTGACTTGACTTGACTTGACTTGTTTCACCGCTGTTCAAATGCACTTTAGATAATTTATCATTTACAGTCAGGTCCATAAATATTGGGACAATTCTAATCTTTTTGGCTCTATACACCACCACAATGGATTTGAAATGAAACGAACAAGATGTGCTTTAACAGCAGACTTTCAGCTTTAATTTGAGGGTATTTACATACCAGAGTTCAAAGGTCCAGAGTTAATTTCAAGTGTGATATTTGCATTTGGAATCTGTTGCTGTCAACTCTCAATATGAGATCCAAAGAGCTGTCACTATCAGTGAAGCAAGCCATCATTAGGCTGAAAAATCTAAACAAACCCATCAGAGAGATAGCAAAAACATTAGGTGTGGCCAAATGAACTGTTTGGAACATTCTTAAAAAGAAAGAACGCACCGGTGAGCTCAGCAACACCAAAAGACCCGGAAGACCACGGAAAACAGCTGTGGTGGATGACTGAAGAATTCTTTCCCTGGTGAAGAAAACACCCTTCACAACAGTTGGCCAGATCAAGAACACTCTCCAGGAGGTAGGTGTATGTGTGTCAAAGTCAACAATCAAGAGAAAACTTCACCAGAGTGAATACAGAGGGTTCACCACAAGATGTAAACCATTGGTGAGCCTCAAAAACAGGAAGGCCAGATAAGAGTTTGCCAAACAACATCTAAAAAAGCCTTCACAGTTCTGGAACAACATCCTATGGACAGATGAGACAAAAATCAACTTGTACCAGAGTGATGGGAAGAGAAGAGTATGGAGAAGGAAAGGAACTGCTCATGATCCAACTTCTCATGATCCACCTCATCAGTGAAGCATGGTGGTGGTGGTAGTGTAATGGCGTGGGCATGTATGGCTGCCAGTGGAACTGGTTCTCTTGTTGATTGATGATGTGACTGCTGACAAAAGCAGCAGGATGAATTCTGAAGTGTTTCGGGCAATATTATCTGCTCATATTCAGTCAAATGCTTCAGAACTCATTGGACGGCGCTTCACAATACAGATGGACAATGACCCGAAGCATACTGCGAAAGCAACCAAAGAGATTTTTAAGGGAAAGAAGTGGAATTTTATGCAATGGCCAAGTCAATCACCTGACCTGAATCCGATTGAGCATGCATTTCACTTGCTGAAGACAAAACTGAAGGGAAAATGCCCCAAGAACAAGCAGGAACTGAAGACAGTTGCAGTAGAGGCCTGGCAGAGCATCACCAGGGATGAAACCCAGCGTCTTGTGATGTCTATGCGTTCCAGACTTAAGGCTGTAATTGACTGCAAAGGATTTGCAACCAAGTATTAAAAAGTGAAAGTTTGATTTATGATTGTTAATCTGTCCCATTACTTTTGGTCTCTTAAAAAGTGGGAGGCACATATACAAACTGTTGTAATTCCTACACCGTTCACCTGATTTGGATGTAAATACACTCAAATTAAAGCTGAAAGTCTGCAGTTAAAGCACATCTTGTTTGTTTCATTTCAAATACATTGTGGTGGTGTATAGAGCCAAAAAGATTAGAATTGTGTCGATGTCCCAATATTTATGGACCTGACTGTATATGGATAAATGTTTTCCATCTGAAAGGACTAAATATTAAATGAAAAAAATTACAATAAAATGTAAAGTAACATCTTCAGTAATCAAAATACTTTTTGAATGTAAAAATTCAAATTATTTGAAATATAATTGTAGTGGAATACAGTTACTAAAGATAATGGAGAACATTGATTTGCATGCATGCTCACTTTCACTGTTTTGGGGACCCTGTGTTTTTCAGTGTGGGTTAATACCTGAGAATGGGGACTGTGAGAGGTTAATGTCTTTGAAGTGCAGCCATGTCAACAGCACCCAGGGCCAGACACACATGAGCAGCACTGCTTTTGTTATTCACAGTCATGGGCCCTTATTTGCAGGCTGACACAAAGGCAGCAGCTGAGGTAACATTTAAACATTTACACACTACTAGAGAAAAGAGGGAGGGAACACTCCTCTCTTTAACACAATGGACAGACAGATACTCTACCAGCCTGCATCTCTACACCCTTTCACCTCAAGAAAGACACATAAACTTCAATAACACTCTTTTATATATTTGATATGGCATCGATGTGTGGAATCACTATTCAATTAATTTTTTAATTTTCATTCACTTTACCAAATAAATAAAAATTCTAATAATAAACATATGTATTGGGAAGTTTTGTAATTTATCCAGTCATGCTAAAATACACAATATAGAAACAACCATGGCATTCTGATTCTGATTCTGATGAAACACCTGTTCACCAGCTCCTGTGTATATTACTGCACAGCACCCATAGAGACCAGCTATTAACGTCTAGGTTACGTATGTAACCTCCGATCCCCGATGGAGGGAACGAGACGTTGTGTCAGAGAAGCGACACTAGGGGTCTCTCTTGAGCGCCGATATTCACCTCTGAACTATGAAAAAAGGCCAATGAGAGTTGGCAACCAGTATTTGCATGTCCCACCCCCGGACATACGGGTATTTAAGCGGCGCAAATACGGGAGTTCATTCAGGATTTTTCTGAGGAGCCGGAAATGGTCTGGCCACAACAGTGGCTCGGCTCAGCGATGTGGCAGGGGAGACACAATGTCTCGTTCCCTCCATCGGGGAATGGAGGTTACATACTTAACCTAGATGTTCCCCTTCTGTCGCTCTCTCCACGTTGTGTCAGAGAAGCGACACTAGGGGTCCACTTATAAAAGTGCCATGCGCTGAGCCGTGTACGTGAACTGCTGATACAGGAGCGAGCAGGTATTCATACGTGCAGAATGACCAACTGTATCAGGCTGCACGTACCCTTCCCCAATGCCCCATTCAAGCCATCAGACTCCTTATCGTTACCCTGGAGGGGGGAACAAGGTGATGGCCGCCAAAATGGGAACGGGCCAGCCTGGCTGGGCCTCTTTTCTCTCTATGTTTCTCGCATAGCGCAACTATGGCCGGGGCCCTTACGCGCATTGAGGGAAGGGGGTCTTAGCCCTTATTCAGGGCAGGGAAGACCCTGCAGAGGCCACACCTACCCGGGAGGGGAGGCAAACTTTAGTGGCAAATACATCACATGGACTAACTTAGGAGCTATGTGGAAAAGTTGGTGCGGTGGTAGATCCAGCCTCGTAGAGGGGGGAAGCATACAGCACAGTGACCGAGGCAGCTGTAACTGCCTAAGGGAAACACAGAGTCAACTCGTGAGGGGACAGTACCGTGGTATTACACACAGGGGGAGTCCGAACAGGAGGCCTTACCTGCAGAGCACCTATACCAGTACAGGGTAGCTTGCGGTACCGCAGTGGTTTGGGTCGGTGAGTTCCTCCGCAGAACTGTGACCCACGAGGGCTAGGGAGGAGTCAACCAGTGTCCCAAAGATGGGATCTCCTGGGAACGATGGCGCACTGTTTTCCCTTGGTTAGGGGGAAAGGGCGCTAGGTGTAGGCGGTTCACCTGGTCAGATCGTGAGCGTGCTACCGAGTTCTACGGGCTCAGACCTGAGAAAACACGGGACGATACTGACTCAACTCGGAGATTATAGAATCTCGCAGAAGTGTTAGGTGTTGCCCAGCCCGCTGCTCCACAGATGTCTGCTAGGGCAGTGCCCCTAGCCAGTGCCCACAAGGACGCAACACTCCTGGTGGAGTGAGCTCGGACCCGCAAGGGGGGGCACGGCCTGGGTGTGATAAGCCAGGGAAATGGCGTCGACAACCCAGTGGGCGAGTCTCTGCTTGGAGACAGCATTCCCTTTCTGCTGTCCCCCAAAGCAGACGAAGAGCTGCTCAGAGCATCTAGTGCTCTGTGTGCGGTCCAGATAGATACGTAAAGCATGTACTGGACACAGCAGTGAAAGAGCTGGGTCTGCCTCCTCCCGGGGCAGCGCTTGCTGGTTCACTACCTGATCCCTGAAGGGTGTGGTAGGAACCTTGGGCACATAGCCCAGTCACGGTCTTAAGATCACGAAAGTGTCTGCCGGACCGAACTCCAGGCAAAAGTCGCTAACAGAGAATGCTTGCAGGTCCCCGACCCTCTTGATGGAGGCGAGCGCGATCAGCAGGGCAGTCTTGAGAGAGAGGGCCCTGAGTCCAACTGAGTCTAGTGGCTCGAAGGGGGGTCTCTGGAGTCCCGTGAGGATAACCAAGAGATCCCAGGAGGGGAACAGGTTAGGCCGGGAGGGAGTCAACCTCCGGGCACCTTTTAGGAACCTGACAATTAAGTCGTGCTTACCAAGAGACTTGCCGTCTACCGTGTTGTGGTGGGCCGCAATAGCGGCGACCTACACCTTGAGGGTGGAGGGGGACAGCCTCCTCTCCAGCCTCTACTGTAGAAACACGAGCACTGACCAAACACACTGACCTAGCGCACTTCTGTGGGTCTTCGGCTTGGGAAGAACACCAGTCTGCGAACAGATGCCACTTTAGGGCGTAAAGATGCCTGGTCGAAGGGGCTCTGGCTTGGTTGATAGTGTCTATGACGGCCGGTGGTAGGCCGGCTAGATCTTCCGCATCCCGTCCAGGGGCCAGACATGGAGGTTCCAGAGGACTGGGTGCGGATGCCAGAGCGTGCCCCGTCCCTGAGAAAGAAGATCCTTCCTCAGGGGAATTCGCCAGGGAGGGGCTGTCGTGAGGAGCATGAGATCTGAGAACCACGTCCGTTTGGGCCAGTAGAGGGCCACCAGAGTGACTTGCTCCTCGTCCTCCCTGACCTTGCATAGCACCTGTGCAAGAAGGCTCACTGGGGCAAAGCGTACTTGCGCAGCCCCGCGGGCCAGCTGTGCGCCAGAGCATCTGTCCCAAGGGGAGCCTCTGTGAGGGCATACCAGAGCGGGCAGTGAGAGGTTTCTTGGGAGGCAAACAGGTCTCCCTGGACCTTGCCGAACCGGTCCCAGATCAGCTGGACCGACTGGGGGTGGAGCCTCCACTCTCCGCCGGGCAAGCTTTGTCTTGACAGCGGATCCGCTATCACATTGAGGTTGCCAGGGATGCTGCAGTGGTGCGCAGTGAGTGAGTGGCTGCTGACTCCAAAGGAGGAGACGAGGGGCGAGCTGTGACATGTGGAAGGAGCGTACTCCGCCTTGGCGATTTATGTAGACTACAACCGTGGTGCTGTCTGTCCTGACTAGGACGTGCTTGCCCCAAATTAACGGGAGAAACTTCCTCAGGGCAAGGAAAACAGCCAGCAGCTCTAGGCAGTTGATGTGCCAACACAGCAGGCCTCGGTTCCACCGGCCATTGCACACGGCGCCCCAACCCAATTTGGAGGCGTCGGTTGTAACCAGAACGCGTCAGGACACCTGCTGCAAGGGTACTCCTGCCCGTAGAAAGCAGAGGTCTGTCCAGGGTTTGAAGGTTTGGCGGCAGGCAGTGGTAACTTTCACGTTGTGCGTGCCGCCAGTCATCGAGGTAATTGAGTATGCGTATGCCGGCTTCTCGGAGCGGGGCAAGAGCTGCCTCTGTGACTTTCATGAAGATGCGAGGGGACAGAGACAGGCCGAAGGGGAGGACTTTGTACTGATACGCCTGGCCGTTGAACGCGAACCGTAGGAAGGGTCGATGTCGAGGGCGAATTGAGACGCGGAAGTCCTTCAGGTCTACCGCTGCGAACCAATCTAGATGCCGGATGCCAGATAGAATTTGTTTCTGGGTGAGCATTTTGAACGGGAGTTTGGACAAGGTCCAATTGAAAACTCGCAGGTCCAAGATCGGTCGTAAGCCACCGCCTTTCTTGGGTACAACGAAGTAAGGGCTGTAGAAACCCTTCTTCGTTTCGGTTGGAGGGACAGGCTCTATCACGTCCTTGATTAGAAGGGAGGCGATTTCTTCACGCAGGGAGTGGGCATGTTCGCCGTGCACTGCGGAAAAATGAACGCCCACGAAGGGGGGCGGAGACCTGGCAAACTGAATTGCGTAACCGAGTCGAATGGTCCGGTGCAGCCAGCGTGACGGGCTGGGCAATGAAAGCCACGCCTCTAAGCTCCGTGCTAGGGGCACCAAGGGGACGAGTATTTTGGACGTACCCGGCGGGGCTTTGCAGCGGTGCGGAACAGGTAATGCAGCGTCGGGAGGCACTGTAGTGTCCCGAGGCTCTGGTGCTGAGAATAAACTCAAAGCACTTACCTTGCTCCGCGCACCCGGCAACTCTTTTGAGTTGTCTGCGCTGTCGAAGCGCCCAGGGGCAAGAATGCACAGCCGTGCACGAAGGAGAAAGCCGCTGTTGTGCGCCATAAAGTCCAACAGCATGCAGAGCGTCAGAGGATAAAACAGGAACTTGGTGTGTAACTCGCAGCAGACTGCATGCACGACCATCGGCTCCGAAGAAATTTTCTGAATGAACTCCCGTATTTGCGCCGCTTAAATACCCGTATGTCCAGGGGCGGGACATGCAAATACTGGTTGCCAACTCTCATTGGCCTTTTTTCATAGTTCAGAGGTGAATATCGGCGCTCAAGAGAGACCCCTAGTGTCGCTTCTCTGACACAACGTGGAGAGAGCGACAGAAGGGGAGCCTCAGTTTATATGCTAGGTACTGTATCTTAGTAGAATGACACTTAGAGGAATATTCCAGGTACAATACAAGATAAGCTCATTTGAAAGCTTTTTTGTCATATTGCAAATTACCACAAACAATTATTTCAAATCATCCCTCCTTTTTATTTTTTTAAATAAATAGAAATTAGGCACATACAACTTAAGTGAATGTGACAAATTTTTGGAGGGTTGAAGTGTGAAGATTATACATTTATATAAAAGCACTTTCATGAATTCTTCTGTTAAAACATGGGTATTATTTGAGCTGTAAAGTTGTTTAAATGTATAATTTTTATGGTCACTTTAGGGTTTTATGGTTTACAGAATTATGTGTCATGGTAATGTGGCTGTGCTTAATAAAATCACACATTGTAAGGGGGTTAAGATGGCGGGCGAGAGGAGGAGAGAACCAGCTTGTCAATATAAATAATAATTTAATGAAAAAACAAAACACACAAACATAAACATACATGACGGACATGCCTGTAATTCTCTCTCTCTCGAACCGACTTTATCCCTCGCGCTCCCCATCAGGCCGATTGGGGACGGGCGTGCGACATTCCAGCCCGGCCCTGCCCCCTTCCGCTCCACACTCGTCCCGCCGCTACCTCAGGCCAGGGTGCCACCGGCGTGACATACACCCCCCCACCCCTCTTTCCCTGGGGAGGGGAGTGCTTTGCGCCCCGTCAGGTCATCCCCGCCTTCCTCGACCTGGGAGGAGACAGGAGGGGAAAACAACAACACAAAAAACAAAATAGGCAATGGAAAAGGCCAACTCGGTGCGAAAGAGAGAGAGAGAGGAGAGAGAGAAAAAGCTCACTCACCGGTTCTCTGATGTACTGTCGCGTGGTCCTCGAACACTCCTCCACACTCTCCGGCGGACGACAGCCACTCCTCTCCGGGCGAACCGGAGTCAAACCTCCGACCCCCAGCAGACAGGACGCCCCTCCGCTTTTCTGGCGGCACGTGGGGACACTCCTCGTTGCTTCCCTCCTCCCCTCGTGGACGGCGGTCTTCCCTCGACCCCTCCACATCTCTGGGGACTGGCAGCGGCTCCCTCGCTCCAGGCGGTTGGGGAATCCAGTCTCCACTCGTCCCGCGGACAGCGGCTGTTCCCCACGTCCAGGCGGTCGGGCTACTCCATCATCCGGCAGATTGCAGCGGCGCTCCCCTGGGTGGGCGGCAGTGTCGAGGACTCTGCGACGGGCATCCTTCCTCCTTCCCGTGTTTTGGCACCAATGTAAGGGGGTTAAGATGGGCAAGGAGGAGGCGAGAACCGGCTTGTCAATATAAATAATTATTTAATGAAAACTTAAACCAAAACACACAAACATAAACACACATGACGGACATGCCCGTAATTCTCTCTCTCTCGAACCGTCGTCACCGGCTGCCTTTATCCCTCGTGCGCCCCATCAGGCCGATTGGGGACCGGGCGTGCGACATTCCAGCATGGCCCCGCCCCCCTCCGCTCCACACACATTAATGAAAACATTTGTCCTTACTATATGTATTATGTAGTAGCCATTTCATGAAAGCAATAAGGCACTTGAGACAGACATACATGTTAGTTTCTCTCACTGTCTTTTATCAACATTTCATTAATGTTTAATTATGTTTTTTGGTTATATTGGCCTCATTATGCTCAAATGGTCCTACAGTTTATTATTATTATTATTTATTTATTTGCAGAAACAAATGTGTTCCTTAAACACAACAAACCTGACTTTAAATAAAGTGTTGTGTGGTGCAGTGATATTTCCTAATAGACAAGGCCATTATTAGACAATTTTGCACTGATTTTAAATCCCAAAACATTTAGAATATAACAGGATTGGCACAAAACATGTTCTGAGAGAGAAACGCCATGGATTGTTACAGGCCCGGTTCCAGCTCTAATATGTACTGTAAGGCCATAAGACACTCCGGGTGGGCCAAACAGTTGGAGGTGTGGGAGTGGTTGTCAAGGTGGGTCAAGCTCATGATTAGATGGCACAGGCCCACCCAGGCCCCCCTGTGGAGCCAGGCCTGGACGGTTAATATCTTTTGGAGCTGGTGTCATTTCATAGACATGTGAGAAAGTTTTGTTGTGATAGCTAAGTTCGATCCAGAGCTGTCACCCAAAAGTTTTAAAAACGACCCGTCAGATCAATAAAGTTAGTAATAAAGTAATAAAGTCTCAGCATCAGATTACATGTCTTTTAACTGCAATTTCTAACATCTAGAAAGCTGAGGACTCATGCTTGCCTGGGCAGCCACGAGTGTCGGGCTTGAGTGCAACACAACATTTAATGACATCAATGTACTCAAGTTTTGCCTGATAGTCATTAATCATTTCGACATATATTATGATGTTGGCATTTACACTTGTTTACATTTACAAGAGAGAAAATAAAAACATACTTTTAAGCGTCTCTTCAGCATGAAACCGATCTAATGGTGCAGTTTTCAGTGTGCGTCGTCTGGTGTCAAGTGTCCACATATACGAAATATATAAGATATTATACGCATTACTTTATGGAGAGTTTATGACCTATTAGTTAAGTTTGCCTTAAGAACAGGTGGTGCAGCCAAATTAAGCACTGACTTAGTTACAAACTAATTACTAAGCCCTTAGTGTGAACTTTACCTCCTAACTTATGTGAGAACTTACGCACAAGTCAGAATTAAGGTAGGCGATGAAAACATGATGAAACATAAGTAAGTTTCTAAATAATACGGATGGTCATATTTTGACATACATTATTGGCTCCTGTATACAGATGGACATCAGAAAATTATTTGGATGAAGCAGGGATAGGAAACAGAAAGGAGAGATGAGTTTGTGGGAGGTAAACAAACTACATAATAAACAAACTACATCCTCAGCCGTCAGAGACAGGTTTCAGACATCAGATGAAAAAGCATCATGTCTCAGGAAAACCTCTGTCAATTCAATTGCAGAGAAAATAAACAAATTTTTGTGTTCTGTAGTACTGTCTTTGATTATGAAAACATTGAATCAATCTTTTGGATATGAAATTAATAATTTAATTCACTAGAGCTAGTTTAGGACACAGCATAAACAGTTGTCAGTAACTATGGCTGCTGTGTGCTAATTACCTAGCAACTAAAAAGGACAATAGTTTAACTTGTTTTGAGTTGTTGTTGTAAGTAAACTTGATGAGTTTCAAACGTCAGTTTAAAATTACACTAATTATGTAAGCTAGCTAGTTATTCATTTATAGAAACGACACTTCTGCATTTATAAAGTAAGAGATAGCTCAGCTAGTTTCACAAGCTTGCAAACAAACTCTGTCAGTTTAGCATCCAACTCTGCTCATTCTGATACATTTTTGTCTAAAGCCATTTCGTCTGAGGCCATTTTGCTTGACGTTGGATAATGCAATTCCATAGACTTCCTTGACAGATGTTTTCCTGATGTGTAATGTGTAATATAGAAGAATGCAAATGTGCAAGAAAGTTTTCTCCGGTTTTGTTATTTGCAAATACAGTGTATGCATTTTATGCCATAAAACATGTTGCGAAAGTTCATGTACAGTATGATGAAGATACTTAAATATTTTCATAAAGATTAATATCTTTACATGTTTACCTTTCCCAGTACTTGTTGCAGTGTAGGAATAGTGGGTTAAGCAAGGTTTTGTATAGTGCATTGTGCAAACTTCTTGCATGCAGTAGGCTTTCAAGAAAGAAAAAAAAAGCGATATGAGTAATGGGGGCCTGTGCCCCAGTAGACCTTTATGTCTAGCAATGCCCCTGATTGAAAATGTAATAATTTATTAAAAAAAGAAAAACTTCAATCAAATACATTTCTAAATTCAAATTGCACTCCAAACGAAACGAAAAAGCAAATAAATAAATAATAAAGTGATAATATAATATATATATATATAAAAACGTAACCACCTTTCCATTTACCGTCAGGCAAGAATCCGTCTAAACTTGCAGGCAGAAAATTACTTCCACAAATGAAGACATAAGAACAATTATAAATGTAAAAATAATAATTATAATGATGATAATAATCACTGAAATATAAATCATGGTTCGAGGTGAACGTGTTTTTGTATTATTTTAAATAATTTTATTATTTTACAGACTGCAGAGTTGTGTTCACAATAAACTGATCTGTGGATATAAAGTGAACTGAACTCAAAGCACCTCCGGAGTCATTTGCAGCACTCATAAACATTTTTAATTAGAAGGTAGAAACAAAGTGTGAGATCCTTAGATGTGCGTGTTCTACGAGACTGCACGCCTCTGTATCAGTGAGTCATATATGCCCATATACAGATTTTCTGTCATCTGTACTTAATAATATAATAAACAATGTTTCTTCAAACAGTTGTCTTTGTGTCTACGGGAAAATTATTTGTTATATTAATTTGATAATAATAATAATTTAATAGATTAATGGGAAAACGAGCCAAATATCATCATGACATGGTCAAAGGTATCAGCTGATCACTCATTGATCCCGAGATCATCGTCTGTTTGCTCAACCCGAATGTGCATTTCTCTCTATAAATTAACAAAATGTTCAGACAGTCTCTTGCTGGTTTTTCCGACACATTCAGAATGTGCTTCATGCGTGCGCTTGTAAAATTTATATTTTAAAGGCTCATTATTACAGTTTAGTATTTCTCTGTAATGTAGAACAGTGTTAGCAATGTTTCTGATAACATTCTTTCTCAGCCCTGGAACTCAAACCATTTTCTGATATCAGCATTTTTTGATTTGGGCACATCTAGCATGCTACATCCTTATCACTGACGTTGACGAGATTAACCCCTTAGGTATCGAAATTTGGTAATGAACGATAAGATATTTTCAGATACTCGATTGTTTAGAGGCAATTTGGTTGGTGCCTAAAATGTATCGAACTCGATACCCAGCAATAGTTGTATTCCACTTAGTTGTACCCCCCCCCCCGGGCCGGGTGTGGTCTCCGTGGACGCCACCCCAAGGTGGACCTTATATGGCCCCCAAGCTGAATCATTTGTTCCTTTTTCTTGGGGAGAATAATACAGAGAAGGCTACGGCTAGGTCAGCCAGTCCTTAAACTTCTGAGCAGTTAGCCGTTCCCCGGGGTGTAGGGAACCACTTCATGCCTGCCAGTTTGTTGGGGGTAGTTACATGACGGCTTGCTGTGCTGGCTAATAGGCACACAGAGTTCTGCCCGTCTCGCACTGCCAGTCTGCGTAACCTGGTTCAGCTCTTGTGGCGTTTTCCATTGGAACACCTAGTGTCACTCAACACAACGTCGAGTGAGTGACAGATAGGGAACGTCTCGGTTACTGATGTAACCTCCGTTCCCTGATGGAGGGAATGAGACGCTGTGTCCCTCTTGCCACAACACTGAACCAACAGCTGAAATGACCGGGTCTTTGGCTCGGCTCCTCAGTGCGGAAAACTGAATATGGGTTTGCTGCGACACGCCTTCTATACCCGTATATCCGGGAGAGTGGCATGCAAATCCCACACACCAATTCCCATTGGCCTTTTCTCAAAAGATCAGAGATGTCTGGGCTCCCAAGGGTGACCCCTAGTGTCAACTCATCGACACAACGTCTCGTTCCCTCCATCAGGGAACGGAGGTTACATCAGTAACCAAGACGTTATAGTGTTTCATAACACTTAAAAACAGATTTTCTATTCTAACCTGAGAAAATGATGATGCATCATCCATATTGTGTGTGTGTGTGTGTGTACACACTTTTCGTGTATATGTTTAGACTTATTTAGCTGTACACAATAGGAGGATCTTTGTTGACATCTTTGTACGCATGCGCGAGTGGTTGTGTGGCAACAAAACAAACAGTATGGCGGGCTGTAAAGACGCGACGAGCACTTTCAAGAGAGTTAGCGGGCGAAATCCACAATATATAAGCACTTTAACATCTGAAGACCAGAGGATGTTTGGAGAGAAGCTCAAAATTTGTATTGGTAACAAAATCGAAGTTATTCAAAGCCCATATGAGATCTGGGATGACAAAAAACTTTGGTCCGACTCGCCCGTGTCTTGGCCACCAATCTGCTGGGGAGACATTTATTCTTATCTAATAGAACCCCCTGGACCCTTCACTCATGAAAGATTAAAGGCTTTCAAAAGTCTGGAGGCCTATGACTATTTTGTTTCTCGAAAAGTTGGGCCGATCTTTTCTGCCAAACAGAAAGCAGTGATCGTGCTAAAAGCAGACGTTAGACCTGGCCAAGCAGAGTCACAGCGTGATTCGCATCTCCCGTGGGTGATCGCCAAAGAGAACGGCGAAATAATCACTGCTCACTGCGACTGCAAAGCTGGGTAAGTCTTCATTGATCAGTGTTCTTATTTATTTATTGAAAATGTAGTGACTGTTGTACCAATTCAATTGTGTTCAGTGTGAGACTTTCAATGGCTTCTGTACTATGGTGAAAAATTGATGAAAATTTGCGATCCTTTTCGGAGGGAATTCGAAAAAACCTTTTATCAGGCCCCCAACGAGCCGTACAATCGACCACACAGCAAGAGTGAACCATCCTCTTCTCTAAATCCTCCTCCAAACAATCAAATTACAGGTATCTAGCAGTGTTTCCTGCCACACGATTCCCATGATGCAACGCGACAAACATAAACAATGACGTCACAAAAGATCCGCCTATACTCTTGATCTTCGCACTACATGTACAGTGAGGTTTAAATGTCAGAGACCATTCTTTTATAATTTAATAAGAAATATTTCATTACAAACGATATTATAATATAAAAAAAAATTAATAATTTTTTTAAGTGAAAAGCTCGCTTTTCCATCGCCCATGGAGGCCGCACCAACATTGCGCAGCATGTTCATACAAAAAAGCATGTGGATGCTGCTAAATGTATTTTAAGTGTCCTCATAAACCAAATGGCTTAAAAAAACATAACAAACTATGTTTTGTATTGTTTTGTTTTTTAAATGTAAAAATGCTGAAAGTTTTCTGTGAGGGTTATGTTTACAGATAAGGTTAAGGGATAGAATATATATTTTGTACAGTATAATAATCATTATGTCTATGTAGAGTCCTTGTGAACCACAATGTGATGTTGGACAGATATTTATGTTTCTCTTTTTATCAGATTACCTGAACAATGACTTAAACAGATCACCATCCATGCATGACTTCACCTCGTCTCACACACACACACACACCATCATATCATATTCCACACACATCCAGTGGGTAGCAGCTCTCGTGTTGGCTGGAAGCAGAAGTGATGTCACTGTTAAGCGCCAGAGCTATTGTCACTGTGCAGGTGTAACCTGAGAGAATTTTTACATGAGAAAATACTGTCTGTTCCTGCAATGAAATTCCTTTCTCAAAAGCATCCACTAGCTTCAGGTTTTGTTTCTACAGTACTATGGTAGGGCCATGGACATGGTGTTCTTTCCCATGTATTGTATTCTTTAAGTATCTTTCAAACCCTAAAGTTCTACATTATTTCAACCCTGTTACAATACGTTGAAATTCATATACTTTAAGTTGAATGGGCTTGATAATTCAGTTAATTCTTATCACTCAGTTTAGGTGTGCCTTGTAATATATCACACAATATATATAGATATATAAATGTGTATTCATAACCCATCATAATCCTCTTTCAAAACATGTTTTGTCCAAAAACCGTTGAACCCTGTTCTTTTCAAACAGACTTGACAAGCAAAAATTGTTATACTACACCACATTACAGTCAATAGATTTTGTGCCAAAAAAAGCTGTGATCACTGCGATTTTTCCATAACAAAGTTGACCAATTGAGCGTAACAAAGCCAATATAATTACAAACATAATGAAATCTTCATAAAAACTGCAAGAGATACTTCCCTCTGTTTGAAACATGTGGTCAGATTTTTTTCTTTTCTATTTTTTTCTTTCTAACATAATATTGGAAGGTGTGACATCATAACAATCCTGGGGAAATGTTACAGCATAACAGGATTGAACAGAAATTGTAGGGAAAAAGACAATATCCATGATCCCCTTCTGTCACTCACTCGACATTGTGTCAATTTAGTGAAACTAGGGGTCGCCCTTGGGAGCCCAGAATTTGCATGCCACTCCCCTGGACATATGGGTATAAAAGGATCTGGAATGCAACCACTTATTCATATTTTTTCTTTGGAGCCGTGCGGTTGTTTTTAGCGAACTGAATTACTCAAGCTTTTGGATTTATGGCACATTACAGTGGTTTCTCCCCCTCTTGCAATGGTGTTGTGCAGAGAATGCCCCTGGGTGCTTCAACGGCTAAGAGAATAAAAGTCCTCCTCTAAAATAATATATTTTCTTCTAAAAGATTGACACCTACGAAAGCGTCTTTTTCAAGCTACCTTTTTGTTTGTGTATTCCTGGTTGCGGTCACTTTCTCTCCGCTTCTGATGGCCACGATCACTGTTTTACGTATTTGGGTGCTACCTACATGGAGAGATCTTTTGTGGATGGTTCATGCAAGAACACAACCATGGCAACGTTGTGGTCGCGGCTTTCTTTCGTCAGAGGGAAAGCCATCCCAGCAGCTCCCCGCTACGGTACTTCTACCTACGAGTACGAGGTAGAGTCGGTTAGCACTGGGGGCGATTTGGGGACCTCAATGGGAGCTTCTCCGCCAGGAAACCCCCCACGGACCTCCCATTCCCCAGCATGCTCCTGTGCCTCCCAGTCCCCAGCATGCTCGGGGCTCGTGAAGAGGATGAGCTGTCGATAGCAGCATCGGAGAGTGGGCTCGTCCCCCGCTTCCTCGCCGAAACCTTGCGGCTCGATGATTGGTTCCTGGGGCCAGAGCGCAGCTCACACCTACGCTCCGCCCCATTCCTTTCTTCCCAGAAGTGCATGATGAGCTTACGTGATCGTGGCGAGCACCTTTTACTGCCGGTCTCACCCACCGCTCTCACTGCCCTCAACAGTGGGGTGGCCAGGGGGTCCTCGGTGATTCCCCAGTTGGATCAGGCGGTCACGGTGCGCTTGTGCCCGCAGAGCGCCGCCACCTGGCGGAGTCATCCAAGGCTCCCATTCAGGGCCTGTAGGCTTAAGTCATCACTGTTGGCTGCTGGACAGGCTGCCTCTGCCCTGCATGCCACGGCTCTCCTGTAGGTGCACCAAGCCAAGGCACTTAAAGAGCTGCATGAGGGTAGTCCTGACCCAGGATTGATGCAGGAGCTGTGCTCGGCAACAGATCTTGCCCTCCGGACAACGAAGGTCAAGGCACAGTCTGTCGGGCAGGCGATATCCACCCTGGTGGTCCAGGAGTGCCACCTCGGTCTCAACCTGGTCGAGTCGTGGGAGGCTGAATAGGTTAGATTAGAGGTTAGAAGAATCTTTGGTTTCCTTTTCTTATGATCTCGGAAGGACGCAATAGAGCCTGTTCCTCCAGCGGAGATGAAGAAGGGGTTTTACAGCCCCTACTTCATCGTACCCAAAAAAGGCGGTGGTTGCGGTCAGTCTTGGGACATGCGAGTTCTGAACCGGGCATTGCACAGACTCCCATTCAAGATACTGATGCAGAAATGCATTTTAGCAGGCGTCCGGCATCAAGATTGGTTTGCGGCGGTAGACCTGAAGGACGTGTACTTCCACGCCTTCACGAAGGAGGCAGCCCATGCCCCATTAAGGGAAATGGGCATCCGCATCCTCAACTATCTCGACAAATGGCTGATTCTAGCTCACTTGCGGGATCTGTTGTGTAAGCACAGGGACCTGGTGCTCAGGCACCTCAGCCGGCTGGGGCTTCCGGTCAACTGGGAAAAGAGCAAGCTCTCTTCAGCACTTGCTTCAGACTTGAGTCCCAAGATGGGCATGGTGCCACGGCACACACTGCATGCACGTCACGATAATCTGCTGCCATTTGTTCAGCCCTTGGACTGACCTAGCATTTCTATGGGTAAGGGTTCCCCTAGAACTGTTCTCCAGGTGCGTCATAGTTATGACGGATGCCTCCAATTGTGGCTAGGGCGGCGTGTACAACAGGCATTCAGCCGCCAGCCCTTGGACTGGTCAGCGACTGCATTGGCACCTGTGTATGCAACACAATCCAAAACACTTCTCTTTGAAATACAACAAAGTTTATTGATGCAGTAATATCAATTTATAATTAATACAATGCAGTAAAAAACTTCCGACTTACAACTACAAACTAAACTGTGACGTGATTAGATATGGTCTCCAAAATAAGCCTATAACACATGAGAGGACGGTATGTGTGTGTGTGTGTATGTGTGTGTGTGTGTGTGTGTGTGTGTGTGTGTGTGTATGTGTGTGTGTGTGTGAGGAGTGACGTGCACAAAATGGCAGACGTGACTCTCATGAAGAGTACATCAACGCAAGATTTCTGGCCAGAGAGTATGGCCGCGAAAGTGGTCTCCGCTTGTACGATAACTTGGGGACAAATGTAAGCTTCATCACAAAGTTTTCTACTAGCCAAAGGTTTGTGAGGGTCACGGCTGTGTGTGTGGTTAGTACAACAGAGAGAGAGAATAAAGTGGCTGTGCCAAAGCCGGTTTCGCGATCGTGGGAGAGAAGGCAACTGTTAGTTTATCACTCAGAGACGCGGTGAATGGCTCGTAACCCGTCCCGTGGCCTTTGGTCCTTTAATGGATAAACACAGTGTGCCGGTCTCATCCATGATGGTGTAAATACACAACAATCCAACATGGTTGGATTACAACACAGCAAAATCAGTATGTGATAACAGTATGTTACATTAATACCTTGAGTATTATTAGCAACAATGAGTGAAATCGGCGGTCTGTAAAATGTACAAACAATAAACTTGATCCACAAGAATAACACCTAAATCTTCTATCTCTGCCCAGACGTTAACCTCTTGGATTGCGTGAGAACGCATGTAGACTCGGATCCTCGAGGCTCGGGTGATGACGGGAGGCCGTTTCCTCGCTCTGTTGGCAGGCGGTATGGCTGCTGATTCTCGGCGGACTGGCGGAAAAATCAGCTACGTCAACTTGATTAAAGAGGGAAGGGGATTCTTCTTTCTTCACTTCTGCAGGCAAACAGATGAAGATGCGGATTGCTCGGTGGTCTGCTTCAGATCCGTTAAGGTGTTTGGTGGAACACAGAGTAATCTCAACTCATCAAGCAAGATGGAGATTGTATGGCCGCAGTTTCAAGTCAAACGTTACTTCCTTGTGCAACGAGGCAACACCTGAGAGCAGCGATGAGCTGCGTTTACGCACGGCAAGCAAAGTCACTGGAAGCAATGCTCAGAAGGAATTCCAAGGTATTTCTACTCCCGATGACATCATGGTTGATGGGCGTTCTGTTGAGCACCTCATCCAATAGGAGTTGAGAGTTTGATCCTTTGGAATTTCACACAGTTGAAAAGTGAGCAAGGCTTCTTGGGATTTGTAGTCCATTTTATACTCCCTTTATTTGATTTTGGCGCAGTTTTTATCAGTAAGATTTATGACTTTGTGTTTGTGGGCCTCAGTCAGGCTTAACGACTTTGTTAGGCATGCCTTTGTCTTGTATCTGAATACATGAGGCCCAACACCTGTGGCTGGTGAGTTTTTGGAGAAACTTTGGAGGGACACCCCCGACGCAGACCGTATATGGCCTCCAGCTGAACGATTTAGTTCCTTTTGGGGACAAAAAAAGAGAAGAGGCCACGGCTGGGTCAGCCAGTCCTTATTTTTGAACAGTCAACTTGTCCCCAAGATGCAGGGGACCATTTGACGCCTACAAGAGCATTGGTGGAGGTTACGTGACGGCCCATCTCGCACCTCCAGTCCACATAACACAGTTCAGTTAGTCATGGCGTTTTATATAGGGACCCCTAGTGTCACTTCATTGACACAATGTCGAGTGAGTGACAGAAGAGTAATGTCTTGGTTACTGTTGTAACCTTCGATCCCTGATGGATGGAACGAGACATTGTGTTCTATATAACATATTAAAATATATATTTTTGATGAATGAGGCATTTAAATGATCTTATAATATAATGTAAGCAAACACTTAACAATGTATTTTTTATTTTAAATTGTGTTTACATTACAAACTCTAAAAGTTATACCTTAAAATATTTCAAACAATGTGAACTGTTTGTGAAATTCTAAGTTGACACAAATGACACAAATTATTTTCTGAAAATGGCCCATATATCAAAGTCCGGCACCATAGTACCACCATAGTATTTTTTTGTTTGTGTGTGTGTGTGTGTGTGTGTGTGTAAGGGAAGAAAGGTGGATGAATGGCAGACTGCAGATAAATATGTAGATGCTGATAACTGAGCAGAGGGTTGAGTCACTCTGGCTTTACCTGCCTGATAGCATCAGAGACTCTGGCCTGCACGCTCACACCCTCAGGCCTCACGCTGTTTATTTAAACATAATCGTTTCAAAGCATCTTTGCTTTCACCAGTTTTGAAAGATAGAGGCAGCTAAAGAAGAAAGACCTGATGCAAATCTGCTGTATTCTCTGAGCTGCTGCTGCTTTCATGGCTCTCTTTGTCTTAGTGTTTGGAGCTGTAGTGTTTTGTCTGCAGTAGAATGCTGTTCATGAAGCTCCAACTGAGGGCTTTTATAGCTCCTGATGCTCCTCCAGCCATAAAACATATAATTGATTTTGTCATAATTGTGTGGCAGGTATTTATGGGCATTCCCACATTATTTTAGTTGTCATGTAAGTTAGGTCAACGTTTTAGCATCAGAGGTGCCTGTGTTGTCCTTTAGAGTCACTGTGTCCAAGACAAATGACCTTCATCTCACCCACTCACGGACACATGCATGCATGCACGGGTGAACACACACTGTTTCTTCAACTACAAGCACTTTTACATCCCAGGGTTCAATTTTTATAAAAAAAATTATATACATTAAATTAATAATGGTGTGAATTAATGACTAATAAGGCATTTAGAAATGCATTATAAATCATTTACATGTAGACATAGTGACATGCATAAAAAGGTTCATACAATATTTTCAAAAATGGTGAGCCTTTTAATGGTAAATAAATACACTTATTCAAACTTTTATTAATATGGTTTATTATACTAAATTATGGTTTATGTCACAATGTAGCAAAGGAAAAAGAAAGAAAGAAAGAAAGAAAGATAGACTATTATAATGAGATTAAAAGGAATTTGTAAATATATATTTTAGTAATTAATGAAACACTTCACAAACCTTTAAACAAAAGGGGAAATGTTACTTTAATGTACCTTTTGTTTAAGGCTTTAAAGTTTCAAACATCTTGTAAACTTTTTACCATGCCTATATTTATTTTTGCCATTTAAAATGCCTTTTATGTATGGATTTTATTCTTTAACTCTTGTCCCAGACCCAGAATTTCCATCTTAAAATATCGAAATCCATTATAATTTTTTTTTTTTTATAATTACACTTTAAAATCATATTCTAAACAATGAGTGAAAAAATACAACATATCAATAGCTACGGAGTGAAAATGATTTAAACTATTTATCCCTCATTTCCACAAAGGCCAATAGCTTTATCACTAATAATTGCTATATTTTTATCAAAAGTTAGTATACTTGTTTGTCAAATAGACAGAAGTGTCAAGAGCATGAAAATACAGAAATAAATTAAGTATGTGATGTTTTATATTAGAAAAAAACCAAACATGTTATAAATGTGTTTGAATAATGCATATGTTCCAATATACTTTATCTCATTTCTGTATGGACACTTTTGGACATTTTTAGTAGACAAGTTAAATAAACTAGTGAGAGTGTGTAACGTGTTTGAGTTTAAGAGTTGTTTTGTAAAAGTCTATAGGCCCAAAATTGCCGATATAATTGCCAATTTTGTCCCCTTAATATCAAGAAAACCATGAAAACTTCTAATCTCCTACAGTTATAAATCTATTACTTTCAGTGTGGTATAAAAATGCTAAAATGATGAACTCTTAAAGATGTTGAGGTTTTTATAGTGTTGGCCACACTGTCATGTAACTTTCTGTTCTGGAAACTCCAGTTTCCAGAACAGAAATATTGGGGCATATTAAATTTTTTTGGAGGCAGTTTTGAGAAAGAACAACCTGTAAACACTGAAGTCTTTGCCAGAGGGGAGAAAGAATGATATGCTGCTTGTACTGACCGGACACATACACATTTATGAACACATGCACACACACACACACACACACACACACACACACACACACACACACACACACACACACACACACACACACACACGCACAGTGTTGGTGTAATTTAAATATAGTTTGCTATGCTTCATACCTTTCCCAAGAGCATCTGCTTTCTGCAGTAAAATCTGTCACGCCATGCTCAAAGCAGGCAGAATTTCTCTTACAATCAGAGATGCCAATGTGCAGCTTTATTTTTTTGAATGGGATCCACTGAGGCTTCAACATCATTGTGCTTTAAGTGTACTTTCAAGAGACAAACACAGAACATTGTGTGTGTGTGTGTGTGTGTGTGTGTGTGTGTGTGTGTGTGTGTGTGTGTGTGTGTGTGTGTGTGTGTGTGTTGTGTCTAACCATATTAAAAGGCAAGCTCTAAATTTCCCTCTCGTTTCATTTAACAGACAGATGGCAGTTTGTTGTTTACTGAGCCAAGGTACTGTACAGTGCCTTACCTGCCATCGCAGTAGAAAGTGTGTACAGTATAAATTCTGTTTGATTCAGCTTCAAGTGAACTTCAAATACAGTGGAAAACAGAGACGCCAGAGATGTAAAAGAAAAAAGTAGCAAAGCGTGCCCAATTCATATTAGATGTGTTTAATAACTATGTACTTACATTAAAGCTGAAGTGTGAATAGCCGTCTCATGTCCCACTGGATGGGGGCAACCACCCAGGAGGTGGGGAGAATGGGTTCTGGACAGGACTCGCCCTCTGGTGGATCAAACTGTCTCGAGAGTGCGTCAGGTTTGAGGTTTTTGGAACCTGTGCGATAGGAGAGGGTGAAATTTAAACGGTTAAATAAAACGGCTTGTCGGGAGTTCAACCTCTTTGCCTCATTGATGTAGGTGAGGTTCCTGTGGTCCATCCAAATGAGGAAAGGGTGTTTGGCCCCCTCCAGCCAATGCCTCCACTCCTCCAATGTCATCTTAATGGCCAGCAGTTCCCTGTTCCCAATATCGTAGTTCCTCTGCGTTGGGGTAATCCGATGAGTGAAGAAAGCGCATGGGTGAAGCTTATTATCACTCTTACCCCTCTGTGACAGAACAGCTCCGACTCCCACATCTGAGGCATCCACTTCCAATAAAAAGGGTATCTCTAGATCAGGGAGGGCAAGTATGGGGCAGATGTAAAGAGTCGCTTTAGCTTGTTGAAGGCTTGGTCTGCTCTTCTGGTCCATGTAAACTGTCCGGTTGATTTCTTGGTGAGGGAGGAGAGAGGCTCTGCAACAGAACTGAATTTTCTGATAAATCTTCTATAAAAATTGGAGAAGCCAAGAAAGTGCTGTACCTGCTTCACAGAAGTTGGACAGGGCCAATCCAAGACTGCCCGAATCTTGCCAGGATCCATTTGGAGGCAGCCCTTGGACACGCAGAAGCCGAGACTGGTGGGACGTGAATTTCACTCTTCTCTAACTTCATGAAGATTTTATGCTTCAGTAGCCCCTCAAGGACCTGCGGAACATGCAGAACGGGTTCTTGGGAGTCGTGGGAGAAAATGAGAATGTCTTCCAGATAAACAAACACGAATTTGTAGAGCATCTCTCTGAGAGCATCATTAATGAAGGCCTGGAAGACGGCTGGGGCATTCACCAGGTTGAATGGCATCACCTAGTACTCGTAGTGACCCGTCGGGTTTGTTGAATGTGGTCTTCCACTCATCTCCCTCCCGGATTCTAACAAGGTAGAAAGCATTCCGGAGGTCCAGTTTGGTGAAGATGGTGGCACCCTGCTGGATCTCAAAAGCCGTGGACATGAGGGGGGGAGGGTACCGGTTCTTGACAGTTATCCGGTTTAGACCTCGGTAGTCAATGCAGGGTCGGAGGCCGCCATCCTTCTTTTCCACAAAGAAAAAAACGGCCCCTGCAGGTGAGGAGGAAGGGCGGATGAACCCACTGTCCAGAGACTCCTTGAGATACTTCTCCATGGCTAATCTCCCAGGACCAGAGAGGGAATAGAGTCTACCACGAGGTGGGCAGGTACTGGGAAGCAGCTCGATAGCGCAATCGTAAGGTCTATGAGGGGGCAGTGAGGCAGCTTTGTCCTTACTGAAAACTTCGAGGAGATCTGCATACTCCGGGGGTACTCGGGATAACTCTGGAAGAGGGGTTACAGACCTGGGTTTGTAACCCAGAGATTCAGGGCATGTGGAACGAAAATGGCCTGACCTGCCACAATAGAGACAGCATCTTTCCCTGAAGTCTTGACAATTGGTAGTAAGTGGAGAGCCCTGGTCCCATAAGGCTGAGGCCCAGTCCAAAGCCTTGCCTGTGAGAAGGGTTATGATGTAGGCCACTTTACTACTTTCGGTGGGGAAGCTGCTGGGCTGGAAAGCAGGGTACACTGAGTGATGAACCCTCTACACCTCTCAGGGCTGCCATCGAATCATTCAGGGGCTGGTAGCCTGGGCTCAGATGGTAAAGAATGTATAGATCTTGGTGAAGCATCAGGAGGGTGGTTTTGGGACGAGTGGCTTGGGACTGGCAGGATTTTAAGAGGAATATTTCAGCACTTTAGGTCCATAAAATTCAAGGAATGGTGATCAGACCTTTGTAACTCCAAAATATTGGAAACATAGAAGTAATCAGAATGACTCCAGTGGTTAAATCCATATTTTCAGAAGTGATAAAATAGGTCTGGGTGAGAAACAGATCAAAATGTAAGTCTTTTTTTTTTACTTTAAAGCTCCACTTATATATCTAAAAATCACCTGTGATGCCTGTTTAGTTTCACTTCACATCTGAAAGTGAAAGTTAAAGTAGAGATTTAGAGTAAAGAAGGACTTAATATTGGCCTTTTTCTCACCCACACCTATTATATAGCTTTTGAAGATATGGATTTAAACACTAGAGTTGTATGGATTACTTCTATGTTCCTTTTGTAGCACCAAAAATCGCATAAATGTCTGATTGTAGTGACGTGAGGAAGAGGCAGAGGGGAAGTGCGAATCCAAACGTGGTATTTTATTGACAACAAAACAGATACAAACACTGGAACCAAAATAAAGATCCACGAGGGGAAAAATAAACTAAACACGGGATACGTACAAAGAGTGAACAGACAGCGAACATCTACGAGAGGGTAGGGTTATCCTCACACGAACTTCACACAGCAGGGAACATGAACAAGGAACATGAAACTTCAACATCCATGTGCAGTGCAAACAACGACCGACAAGGGAATGGAGGAACAAACAGGCTTTAAATACACAAGGACACAATAAAGACTAAACGAGACACAGGTGAGAACAATGATGAGTGCAGGCAGTGAGGGAGGCCGGGAATTGTGGGAATTGTAGTTTTCTACAAGGACAGTGAGACTCGGGGCGGACAACAAGAAAAACGTGACATGGAATGTGATCAGTGAAGGGTGAAACGGAAAACACGGGGCAGACAACAAGGAATCGTGACACTGATCACCATTTACTTGCATTGTATGGATCTACAGAGCTGAACTATTTTTCTAAAAATCGTAATTTTTGTTCTGCTGAAGAAGGAAAGTCATACGTTTTTGGGATGTCATGAGGATGAGTAAATGATCTAAGAATTTCTGTTCCGGTTGCTGCCGGCATGCTGCACAAGTGTTTGTATCTTGCTAGCCTGCTTAGCGTTGCTTATTTTTATACGTTCATCATTTTATCCTTTGCCATTTTACAATGTGCTTTGGGTTTTTCCTCTTTTCTACAGTTTCAACTGCATGTATTTTACAGTTAGCACCCATTTTCTCTTTTCCCCGCTTCTCTACATCTCGACTGTGTGCATTAGTTTGCTCCACTGTGTTTAACACAGATTATTGCATCAATCACAAACATCTACTGATCAGGAACCACATCGATCTCAAACCCTATTTGATATTCTCAACTCTCTTGGAGTCAGACAAAATGTGACAGGACCAACTCATCGCCATAATCATATGCTAGATTTAATTCTGCCATATGGAGTTGATGTTGATACTGTAAAAAATTCTACCACAGAGCGATAACATCTCAGAACATAACATCGTTTCTTGTTTGTTGCGATCAGCTAATGTCACTCAATCTACATCACGCTATTGTGTAAGCCTTTCGACCACTAAAGATAGCTTCGCTAATAATCTTCCTGAATTGTCTCACATACTCAGTAAGCCAAAAAGTCTGGAAGAACTTGATGCAATAACATAAAATATAAATACAGTATTCTCTATAACTCTTGATTGTGTCGACACCCTCCATTTAAAGAAAATTCAAGAAAAACGCCCGCACCATGGTCCAATGATCACACTCATGCTCTCAAGAGAGCACCTTGTAAAATGGAGTGCAATTGTACTCTAATACAAAATTAGAGGTATATTGCGGTGCATGGAAGGATAAAGTCTGTAGCTACAGACAGGCACTAATAGCTACCAGGTCAGCATAATTGAGCAAACTCATAGAAAATGACCACAACAATCCTAGGTGTTTATTCAGTACTGTGGCTTAATTGGTTAGGAATAAAGCATTGACTGAACCAGATATTAAGTCATAGCACAATAGTAATGACTTCAAGAATTTCTTTAGAGATAAAATTGAACTAATCAGAAATAAAATTGAAATTATGCAATCATCTATCATAGCACCTGTCTAATAATTTTCCTCACATGCAACTTAAATCCTTCTTTGTCATAGGTCATGAAGAGCTAATAAAACTTATCAAAACATCAAAAGCCACAACATGTTTGTTAGATCCTATACCAACTAAGCTCTTAAAAGAGGTATCTCCTGTAATTTCAGAACCTCTTCTTAATATTATTAACTCCTCACTTAGGACATGTCCCAAGAAACTTTAAAATGGCAGTTATCAAACCGCTTATTAAGAAGCCATAAATTGATCCTGGAGAACTGGCTAATTATAGGCTGATTTCAAATCTCCCGTTTATGTCAAAAATACTAGAAAAGGTATTATCCTCCCAAATATGTTCATTTCTACAGAGAAATAGTATATACAAAGAATTTCAGTCGGGATTTAGGCCTCATCACAGTACAGAGACTGCACTTATCAGAGTTAAAAAATGACTTGCTCTTATCATCTGATCGCGGCTGCATTTCTCTTCTAGTGCTTTGATTTTAGTGCTGCATTCAACATGATAGATCACGACATTCTCTTTAATAGGCTAGAGAATTATGTTGGCATTTGTGGAGTTGCAATAGCATGGTTTAAGTCATATTTAGCAGACCACTACCACTTTGTCTATGTAAATGAGGAATTGTCAAACCAAACAAAAGTAAAATATGGAGTGCCACATGGATCAGTTTTAGGGCTTCTGCTTTTCTCCTTGTATATGCTTCCCCTGGGAGATATTATCAGGAATAGCTGAATAAGTTTCCACTGCTATGCCGACGATACACAACTTTATATTTCTTCAAAACCTGATGAGATTTCACAATTCTCAAAATTAGCAGAGTGTAACAATGAAATAAGAGATTGGATGGCCAGAAATTTTCTTCTACTCAATTCTGACAAAACAGAGGTACTAATTATTGGACCAAAAAACTCTAAAAAATAAGCCACTACAATATAATTTGACTCTCGATGGACACACTTCCTCAGTTTAAGTCTAGACTAAAGACTCATCTATTTAGCCAGGCAAACACCTCATTTACACTCCAACCCACAATTAGGCTGCTTTAGTTTAGTCTGCCGGAACCAGAAACAAGAAACATTGATCATGATTTAAAACTCTGCAATAAATTGAATGGCATCTATGCTTATATTATTTTATTTGTTTCCCTGTCTCAACCTCGGGACTCCTATCCTGAGCTCACTAGAACCGGCTGGATCCAGCACCATTCCTGCATCGTGTTGGACTCCACTACTATGTGTCGCTGAATGATGATGACTAAATGCAGCCGGTGCCAGCCAAACATCACTTCAGTCTATTATGATGGACTTCAGAGGATGAACTGATGCCAACTCCAACCATAAGACATGGGATACTTCATATGCCATTGTCTGAACCTTGGATTTAGGATGGACCACTCCGAACCTGACCGAAATTACCAGCCAGGTTGAACTGCGTTTCTCATTCCTCATCTTTGCCTGCATCACCTCGGTCTATTGATGGACTAAACTCTTATAATGGAATACATAGGCTATCAATTGCCAACAAAAGCCTTCATCAGCCAATTAACAACGACAATTGCATCTGTGTGAATTTCTGCAGTTAATCCAGGCTGGACTTCAAAGACATTGGTCAATCATCTTACAGTTCAAACAAAATCGATGTTTAAACACTGACCCTTAACACTTACTTAGTTTAATAATTTTAAACCATGACTTTCACTATACATAAGTAATATTTACATTATATTCATGATGTTAGCCAGAGGGGAACTGGCCCTCACAGTGAGTCTGGTTTCTCCCAAGATTATTTTTCTCCATTAATCAACATCTTTGGAGTTTTGTGTTCCTTGCCACAGTTGCCTTCAGCTTGCTCACTGGGGTTATTAATACAATTATTATTTAATTACTTATTTTTAAACACGATTAACAATCATATTTTATCGAATTACATAATGATGATTCATCGACATTATAGACGTTACAGTTTTATCGTCTGTTAATGCCTGATCTTCTGTAAAGCTGCTTCTGCATCATTTCAGATGTGTGTTGTGAAAGGCACTATACAAATAAAATTGACTTGACAAAAGATAGTGTCCTCCCAACTACGTATGTTCATTTCTACAGAGAAATGATATATATGAACAATGTCAGCCTCATCACAGTAAAGAGACAGCACTTATTATTAGAGTTACAGATGACTTGCTCTTATCATCTGATCGCAGCTACATTTCTCTTCTAGTGCTTTTAGATCTTAGTGCTGCATTCGACACAATAGATAACAACATTCTCTTGAATAAGCTGGAGAATTATGTTTGGCTTTAGTGGACTTGCATTAGCATGGTTTAGGTCCTATTTATCAGACCACTACCACTTTGTATGTGAAAACGAGGAATTGTCAAATCTAACTAGATTTAGCAGAGTCAATTAAATCAAAGATTCGATGGTCAGAAATGTCCTTCCATTAAATTCCGACAAAATAGGGGTACTAATTATTGGACCAAAAAACTCTCAAAATAGGCAGCTAAATAAACTCTGCAAAAAAAGTAATGTCCTCTCACTTTCAACTGCTTTTATTTTTTGCATGGGTAAATATTTGTATGAACATAAAAAGATTCTACAACAAAGACATAAACTGAGCAAGTTTAACAGACATGTGACTAACAGAAATGGAATAAAGTGTAACAGAAAGTAACAGTCAGTATCTGGTGTGGCCACCAGCTGCATTAAGTACTGCAGTGCATCTCCTCCTCATGGACAGCACCAGATTTGCCAGTTCTTAATGTGAGATGTTACCCCACTCTTTCACCAAGGCACTTGCAAGTTCCCAGACATTTCTGTGGGGGAAGGGTCCTAGCCCTCACCCTCCAATATTACAGATCCCAGTCGTGCTCAATGGGATTAAGATCCGGGCTCTTCACTGGCCATGACAGAACACTGAGATTCCTGTCTTGCAGGAAATCACACACAGAACAAGCAGTATAGCTGGTGGCAATGTCATGCTGGAGGGTGTCATGTCAGGATGAGCCTGCAGGAAGGGTACCACATGTAATGTAATTTGCAGGGTTGAGACTGTCTGCAGTGAGAACAAGCTCAGTCCGATGATGCAGTGGCACACTGCCTCATACCATGATGGACCCTCCACCTACAAATCGATCCCGCTCCAGAGTACAGGCCTTGGTGTAACGCGCAAGTCTGACCATCTCCCCTGGTGAGCCAAAACCGTGACTCATCAGTGAAGACCATTTTTTGCAAGTCCTGTATGGTCCAGCGAAGGTGGGTTTGTGCCCATAGACAACATTGTTGCTGGTGATGTTTGGTAAGGACCTGCCTTACAACAGGCCTACAGGCCCTTAGTCCAGCCTCTCTCAGCCTATTGTAGACAGTCTGTGCACTGATGGAGGGATTGGGCATTCCTGGTCAAACTCAGGCAGTTGTTGTTGCATCCCTAACCCTAACCATCCTGTACCTGTACTGCTGGTGTGATATTTGGATGTACCTATCCTGTGCAGGTGTTGTTACACGTGGTCTGCCACTACGAGGACAATCAGCTGTCCTTCCTCTCTCCCTGTAGCACTGTCTTAGACATCTCACAGTACGGACAATGCAATTTATTGCCCTGGCCACATCTGCAGTCCTCATGCCTCCATGCAGTATGCCTAAGGCACTTTCACACATGTACTGTGATGGGGGCCTAAATCCTGACTGAATTTATTCATAGATAATATTTCTCTGAAGAAAGGCACTATACAAATAAAAATGACTTGACTTGACTTACCTATGGGCTCTTATGACCTCAGTTTAAATTTTTATATCAGCACTGCATCATATCAATGCATACTGTATTAATCCTTGTAAATATCTGCATTAAGTGCAAGTGTTTTGCCCTGCCTATCACGATTGTGAGCATTTCTGCACGTGCAAAGTTGGTGCATACACAGCGTTTGACAGATGTGGGCAGCTTTGTCTTATGGAAAACAAGTTTCCAAACACAAAGAAAAGTTGCAATTTCGGCATAGTGTACAGAATGTATTATCTAAATTCTTTCGACCCTGACCATGCCTTCTGTCATTATTTCACAGCTTTTTATGTCCTGCGTGAATTTAGTTCAATGTAAACTAAATTCACGCAGGATATATAAAAAGCTGTAAAATAATGACAGAAGGCATGAATAAAGCATGATCTTGCTTCAGTGTATAATTAAACATTATATATAATGAAAGAAGTCATATGGGTTTGGAACAACATGTTGGTGAATGATGACAATTTCCATTATTTATAATAATATTAATAGTATTATTATTATTATTATTAATCACTCTGTAATGTATGTTAAATGTGTATCATGTACTGGAATATAGGAGAGTAAACATCCATTATGTTATATGTGAAAGTCGCTAGTTACTCTCTACTTGATTATTTTTTTTACATTATTACTTTTACTTCTACTTGAGTAATAATATTTTTAAGTAATTGTCGATTTACTTCTGTAAAATTGTTGGTTACTCTAAATACCTCTGACTTCTAACATTCTTACAAAATAAGTTTTATCATACTTATTATAATCAAAAGCATAAAGTGCCCTAATACATGTTATGTCACAATGTAGCAAAAATAGACTGTTATAGTGAGAATAAAAGGAGGGATTATGTCACTTTGTGTTTCTATGCATGATTGTAATGTCTTGAGTCACTTGTGTTTTCACGTTCCTGGTTAATTTGATGTGAAAAGAATGGTGCTACAAGGAATGCTGTCCCAACTTACCTACTCCGAAAGTCCTCTGAACATGAATAGCTGAAAAGTGTTTTTTGCATTCATATTATAAATCATATAATAAAGACTGATGACCATTAAACCATACTGGACTTTATGTGCATAGTTTTATAATGTTAACAAGTCATTTTCATTTGTGCCAATTTACAATAAAGCACAGTTTCATAAGTTACTAATGTTCAATAAGTTGAATAAAGCATTTATAAAATTAAGGTAAATTGGCTAACTATTTAGCAAGTTTTGCAAGACAATAACTTTTATGTATGTCATTATAAATCCATATAAACGATTTATAATGCATTTGCAAATAAATTTTTGCTCATTGATAAGCTCCTTTATAAACCCTTAACAAAGACAACATAAACATAAAGTGTAGTACACATTAAAGAAAATAGAACATAAAATTGGACCCAATTACTTTTACAGGATGGAAATGTCACAGCATTGAACATAAAGTGTAGGAACAAAGCCAATTCTGCATTTTATCAGAACATACATACAGCATTAAAAAAAATAAAAAATACATAGTAAAGGCATGATATTTCCATACAGTAACACTTTAACATAAGGTTTCACTTGTTAACATTAGTAAACAACATTAGTTAACATTAACTAATAATGAACAATATTTTTACAGCATTTATTAATCTTGGTTAATGTTAATTTCAAAACATCCTAATAAATTTTTAAAATAAAAAGTGTTATTATTTACCATTAGTTAATGCGCTAAGAACTGGCATGAATTAAAAATGAACAATTGTATTTACATTACAGTAACTAACATTAACAAAGATTAATTAATGCTTTGAAATAAATATATTGTTTATTATTTGTTCATGATACCTAATGCATTAACTTATGTTAATTATTGGAACCTAATTGTAGTGTTACCTTTCAGTTTTTCATACTAAACTGGTTAAATCTACTGAGCTTTTCACATTGTGGGCTCAATGAAACTCACACAAAAATAAAGACATTCAAATGGATAGCGAGTGGTTCTAATGGCTTTCATATCTGTGGGTTGAAGGTGATTCAGTCACCGCTGGCACAATCAGCACTGACCAATCGTAATGAGTGTTAAGCAGCTAATCGATCGGTGGCTACACGTGATGGCTGTAGCTCATTGGTGGGTGCTTACATGGGCTCGGCTCCTTGCTGACTGGCTGGGCCCTTGAGGCCACTGAGGGCTGCTGGGGTTGAGAACTTTTAATTATCAGCAGCTCCTCGAGTGGATGAGCAGTCAATGACATCACCCGACCGACCGTGAACACACTAATGATAAAGGAACACAATGAGAGGAGTGTGTGTGTGTGCCAGCGACAGAGCCTCTTGAAGAACAGTGGTGTTTTACACACACATATACTCATATTCACATGGACACCTAGAATTAGATGAGTTACCTCATGACCTTCTGCTGCTGTTTTAGCATCCAAATCGCCTGGGTCTGTCTATTTATGATCCGAAATAAATTATGACTGTGTTGAATTATGTGGTTACATAATACCACTTCTGGTATAATCCACTTCCAGCTATTTTAGCTATACACAAATACTACATTATGCTGCTTTATATTACAGGCTGGCAATAAATATCGACATATTATTATCATTGATTACGATTTTCATAAACTCACTGGTTATGATCGCATATAGTTTTACTGTTTATCGCATTTTACCATTGTTTAATAACACACAGTTGCACAGGCAGAATGAATGAAATCAGGCACTGACAGGACAGTCCTGGGCGCTGTCTGACACGCCTCCACAAACTTTACACCATCAGAGAGATGATGTTGGGAAAATGCTGCTTCAACTTTTTTTGCACTGAAATTGCATCTTGTTTCATCTTGGCAAAATAATAAACACATTTTACTCTCCATTCTTGTTGGAGAGCATTCTCTCTTTTTTAGCTGTATATAGCTAACAGACACACAGATCTCAAATTCAGTATGGCTATGAAACATCGCCTTTGGAAATAAGCAGATTTTTTTTTTTAAGAAAGAAGCAGATTTTTTTTACCATCTCTTATTGAAGAGATGGTAAAAAAAATCTGCTTCTTTCTTTACCGAGATCGTGACAATTCAGTCTTTCTTGTCTCCATGTAAACCTCCATTCTTATGAACCTGCAAAACCTCCAATGATGCCTTTCTTTATTTAGAACACACAGCAACAAGTGAATGATTTACTTACTCTTTTACTATAAATGCTAATGTTAGAAAATTATCTGACATTAGCACATAATTCCCCAATAGTATCCAGCTGCAGACCCGCAGCACCACCAGTTTCAGAACCCCAGTTTCAGAACCCCAGCACCAGAACCTGAAGTGAGGGGCGGAGCTTACGTTCTAAACCGAGTAGCGCCACCTAACGTTTTGGAGCGTAGTTTGCTTTTATTACAAACGAAACATCATACTTTATACGTATGTTATAATGATACGTTAAGGTACAGTGCAATAAGCACTTTAAAACATTGATCTTGTGTAATATAATTGTATATAGTTATTCGTTTCATTGTATTATGAGAGTTACTTCCTGATCATGATGGTGAAAAATAATGCTTGAAACTTATGGGCATTTTATATAAAATATACTTTATTTCACAAGAACATGTGCAGCATGCATTTTCCTTTATGTAAAATAAAACATGTCAAAAAACTAAAAAAGAGAGAAAATTCAGCATCATTTTAAAAGAAACAATAAAAATATATACAACAAATGACCAATTCACCCTAAGGCCCATTTTATCATGACAATCCTGTATAAATTAAACTTAAAATGTATCAAATGAGGAATTCACTCTCAGGCCCATTTTGTCCTTACATTCTTGCAAAAATAACTCCATGTCATCCCTGAACACAAAATGAAATAGAAAGGGCTCTCTGGAAGCTTCTGACTGTTCCAGGAGATTGTTATGGCCTTTTCCTTGTCGTCTTCATTCATTCGAATGAAAAGAGGCTCTTCCACTGGACCCCTGAGCAGATAGCTGTTGGAATGGAGCCATTTCACAGCTTCTTTCATGTGCCGGATTATTGGGAGCTCCTTCATTACAGAATATTAAAGGAAAATGTGACTTTATAAATGTGACATATAAATGTATTATATGTTAAGAGATTATATATACATATATATACTTTATACGTATATATATATATAAAGTATATATATATATATATATATATATATATATATATATATATATATATACACACCACCTCACTGCTGCTAAGCATAGCTTGTTCTTCACATGGAAGGGACTCTTGTAGGGTTTCTGCACTGGCATATATATATCTTGGTTAATTTAAAATTGATCAGAAGAGGGTGCAAATGTAACGGTGGGCTGGAGTAAATGTCCAGTATCTACCTTTCAGAGAAAACCCCAAAGTTCTCCAGAAGAATAAGAGCCAACCATCTCCGTATGTTTGGAAAGTCGCACTGGAAGAAATCTTGATATTTCAACTGCTACAACATCATAAAGGTCAATTACTTGAACTGGTAATTACTTACAGATGTAAAATCAAAGGGTGCTCCCAAGACAAGATGTAGAGCATACTGGAAAACAGCAAAAATTAAGAAACATTATCTCAGTAAACGTCAAATTAAAAAAATTCTTCCTTGTTCCGTATTTAACAACTTTAAAAAATTTAAATAAAAACACCACCACACCAATCATTGGTTTAATTATATCAAAACAATGTCTCACCATCAACATGAAGACTCCACAGTCTACACCACCAATCTGTTGGGGGATATCCTAAAAAAAACAAAAAGCATGAGTTTATTAAGGGTTTGACACTTCAGCAGTCCCAACTTTAGCAGACTTCTTTATAACCAACCTTGTTTTTCAGTAGCACCCATGTGCCAGGTGCAATTTTGGCTGTCATCTTACTGCAACAAAAATTCAAAAATAATAAAACAGATTTGTTAATATGAAGTTACATTGTGCAGCACACAGTTTGAAGCTATGAATCCATGCAAAAACACAGTCAACAGTATTTGGGTCTTTCTTGTAAAAACTGTCACAGCATGCAAAATCAGAACATCATGCAAGTAACCATTAAGCAAGTTTATTAAACTCTTGAACGGCAAAACTTGAACACACACATTGAATTTTTCACCACATGATGTCAAAAACGTTAGACAACGTTACACAACTCACCATGCTCTCCGCCATGCTTGTCTCATTGTCAATAACTCTGCCCCTCACTTCAGGTTCTGGCGCTGGGGTTCTGAAACTGGGGTTCTGAAACTGGTGGTGCTGCGGGTCTGCAGCTGGATATATCTCCATAATTCTGCTGTACATCATGTGGTTGTGTGATAGTTTATAAGACCATATCACAAAATTCTGGTATTATAACCTTCTAGTTATTTACACTGTGGTCAATGCCAACAGAACTTTTCTATATTCACCAGAAATGCAGCCGCTGCTGCAAACTAATTTAATCTAGAACTGGCAGTAGTTCTTGCTTACCACCACTTGCAATGTATTTATGAAAATTGTTTAGCTGCTGGGTGCAGTCTAAACTACAGACTTAAAAAAATTAATTTCAGCAAAAGATAAATAGATGATGACTTAACCTTCAAAGAAAATACACAGAAATATTTGCTTTAATTCTCCATTCCTCAAGTGTTAACTGAACCAGCATACATGCAGATATCCTGATTAGTCACTTTTCCACCATCAGGCCAAATAGTTTTGTACCGTTCCGTGTCAAGCCAGGCCAGTTGGCATGGTGACTGTTTTTTTTTCCACTGTGATGCGGTGAAATCAGGACAATGTCCGTAACAGGTGCCTGTTGCTGCTGGCGCCTAGCACGAATCTGTGTTTGTAGCCTAGCTTTTTAGCATTGCTTATATATCTGTTTTCAGCCTTTAATCCTTAACATTTGCCATTTTTCAGAGCGCATCAGATTTCCCCCCGCATTATTCTCTTATCGCGAGTCAACTGCATGCATTTTCCATGTGCCTCTGCCATCTATTTTTATCATTATTAAACTGCGTGCGTTTTACAGCGTGTACCCTTTTTCTCCTCTGTGTTACACGGATTAATGCATCATCCTCAAAGCACCACTTATCAAGAACAACCAACAACAGCAAACAACTGCACGAGGGATTAATTTCAACCTCAAATCCTAAGTGCTCAGGAACAACCAACAACAACAAACAACTACGGTAAGTAGTTGCATGTCACATGTTTACAATAACATCTTCCATTAGCAGTGAGGGATTCACATGTGAAGTTAGAGACATGCATCTGAACGCTAGTGGAGGTCAATGAGAAAGAGAAGCCAGTAGATACTGTTTCATATGCGGGCAGTACAGAGAGCAACACACACACTTTGGTTCCAGCTGTAGAGCCCCTGCAGCAGGGCGTTTGGGTGACGGCTTGGCGGCATACTCGCTCAGCAATATGACATTACTCTCCTGTTCCTGTTAGGATTTCCAATCAATTATCCCCATTCAGTGATGCACCCACTGATAATCATGCTGAAAGAGCCCTTTGTGGGGCTGTTTTTCTCCCAGAGGTCCTGGACATCTTGTTGCATGCCATCATGGACTCAAATAACAACAGATAAAAAATCAAAGCCTGGCTGCCTCTGCCAAAAAGCCTACAATGGGCCCTGGTTGGATCTTCCAGCAGGACACTTATCCAAAACAAAATCAAGGTTCTGCCATGGCCATCCCAGTCCCCTGAAACCCATAGAAAATGTTTGTGTCATGTCTTGTCCTGTCTTGTCATGTTATGTCTCACTTCTGTTCTTTCCCTCTACTCTGTCTCCCTCTGTTGGTCGTTCTATGTTACTTCCCTCTCCTTTACTCCGCTCCCAGCTGTTTCTTATTTTCCCTGAGTTCCTCGTTAATCCTCTGCCCACCTGTTCCCTCTTTCCTCTGATTAACTCTATTTCTCTCCTCGCTCTCGCTACATTCTCTGTCGGATTCTCCACTCAGTTATACTACCCCTTAGAAGCAACTACTGCCCTGTCTGTCTCTGTCCAGAGTCCTGTCCTGCTGGCGTATACTATTGTTATACTGTTCCCCACTAAGGACCTTCTCCGATCTCTGTGCCCAGTTACCTGACGCCACGAGCTAGTGGCACTCTACAGCTACCCGCTGCCTTGGGAGAGACCCGCTGGCTGTTATCGCTTCTCCACTCACCCTGTCTACTACCTGTGGACCACCACCGCTCGAAGGGAGCGTTTGTTTGCTGTTTTTGTTATCGTCCTCTCTGCGGACTGTTTTATTTGTATTCCTCTCAAGGAGAAGACCCTGTGTTGACTTTTTACTGAGCTTCATTAAAGACTCTGTTTGTTTCTTACATCGCGTTTGGGTCCTCACTTACCTTCATAACAGAAGAATCCGACCAAGATGGACCCAGCGACCCCGGCCACACTCCACTCAGCCGTCGAGCTCCAGGGAGCTATGTTGGGCAGACACGAGGCTGAGCTGTCTGCTGCACGACACACCATAGAAGGACTGGTCGCCCAAGTCACCGAACTCTCGAGGCAGGTTCTCATCCTTCGTTCAGAGCCTCCGGCCTCCTCCAGGGTCCCCGAGCCCCCAGAGCCCAGGATTAATAACCCGCCGTGCTATACTGGTGAGCCCTCTGAATGCCGTGCTTTTCTCACCCAGTATGACGTGGTTTTTTCTCTCCAACGGGCTCGAGAGTGGGGTACCACCATCTGGGAGGCGGAGGCTGGATGTACAAACAGTTATCAAGATTTCAAGGAGGAGATGATTCGGGTTTTTGATCGCTCTGTTTTTAGGGAGGAGGCATCCCGGGTCCTGTCGTCTCTGCGTCAGGGTAAGCGGTCTGTTACTGACTTTTCCATTGAGTTCCGTACTCTCGCAGCCTCCTGTGACTGGAACGAGCCGGCGTTGCTCGCTCGTTTTTTGGTCGGTCTCTGCTCGGAAGTGAGGGAGGAGATTCTCTCCCGAGAGGTACCCTCCCGTCTGGATGCTGTGATCGTGCTAGCTATTCGCCTAGAGAGGCGTTTCGATCGCCGTCGCCGAGCTCGCGACCAGGAGTCTACATTTACCTTTGCACCCCCCTCCGCTGCATTACCACCCTCCTCCACCGCCCCGGTTCCTGAACCCATGCAACTGGGGAGCATTTGCATTTCTGCCAGGGAGAAGGAGCGGAGAATCACCCACCGTCTCTGCCTCTACTGCGGTTCTGCTACTCACTTCGTCACCTCCTGCCCGGTAAAAGCCAGTGCTCGCCAGTAAGAGGAGAGCTACTGGTAAGCACTACAACTCTGGTCTCTCCTTCGAGGTCTTGCACCACTCTTCCTGTCCATCTCCGCTGGACTGGCTCTGCTGCCACCTGCAGGGCATTGGTGGACTCTGGCGCGGAGGGCTGCTTCATGGACGACACCTGGGCCCGGGAACATGGTATCCCTCTCTTGGACTTATGTCAGCCCACAGCCCCATTTGCTCTGGACGGCAGTTCCCTTCCTAGGATTCAGCGTGAGACGGTACCCCTGACTCTCACTGTCTCTGGTAATCACAGCGAGACCATTTCTTTTTTTATTTTTCAGTCCCCTTTCGCCCCTATTGTTTTAGGCCATCCCTGGTTAGTTCAACATAATCCCTCTATTAATTGGGCCAAGAATACTGTCCTTTCGTGGAATGTCTCTTGTCATGTTAAATGTTTGATGTCTGCTGTTCCCCCTGTATCCTCTGTCTCTGTTTTTCAGGAGGAGCCTGGTGATTTGGCGGGGGTTCCGGAGGAATATCACGATCTGTGGACGGTGTTCTGTCGTTCCCAGGCCACTTCCCTCCCTCCCCATCGTTCTTATGATTGTAATATCGATCTCCGTCCAGGTACCACCCCCCCGGGGTAGACTTTACTCGCTGTCGGCTCCTGAACGTCGAGCTCTCGAGGATTATCTATCCGTAGCTCTCGAGGCCGGTACTATTGTTCCCTCCTCTTCTCCCGCTGGGGCGGGGTTTTTTTTGTGCAGAAGAAGGACGGTTCCTTACGCCCCTGCATTGATTATCGAGGCTTGAATGACATAACAGTTAAGAATCGTTACCCACTCCCTCTTATGTCATCAGCTTTCGAGATCCTGCATGGAGCCAAATTTTTCACCAAATTGGATCTGCGTAACGCTTACCATCTTGTGTGCACTAGGGAGGGGGACGAGTGGAAGACTGCGTTTAACACTCCGTTAGGGCATTTTGAATATCGGGTTCTCCCGTTCGGCCTTGTTAACGCCCCTGCCGTGTTTCAAGCACTAATTAATGACGTCCTGAGAGACATGCTAAATATCTTTGTTTTCGTTTATCTCGACGACATCCTGATTTTTTCTCCGTCTCTCCAAGTTCATGTCCAGCATGTGCGTTGCATCCTCCAGTGCCTTTTAGAGAACCGTCTTTACGTTAAAGCTGAGAAGTGCTCCTTTCATGCCGCCTCTGTTAATTTCCTCGGCTCTGTCATTTCTGCAGAAGGCATTAAGATGGATTCTGCTAAGGTCCAAGCCATTTTAGACTGGCCCGTTCCTAAATCGCACGTCGAGCTGCAGCGCTTTCTCGGCTTCGCAAACTTTTATCGACGATTCATTCGTAACTTCAATCAGGTGGCTGCCCCTCTGACTCCCCTTACGTCTGTCAAGTCATGTTTCAAATGGTCCGGTTCCGCCCAGGGGGCCTTTGATCTCCTCAAGACCCGCTTCACGTCCGCGCCCATCCTCGTGATGCCTGATTTGTCCAAACAGTTCGTGGTCGAGGTTGACGCATCAGAGGTGGGCGTGGGTGCCATCCTCTCCCAACGCTCTCCCTCGGACAACAAGGTCCACCCTTGCGCGTACTTTTCGCATCGCTTGTCGCCGCCTGAACGTAACTACGACGTGGGTAACCGCGAGCTGCTCGCCATCCGCCTAGCTCTAGGCGAGTGGCGACAGTGGTTGGAGGGGGTGACCGTCCCTTTTGTCGTCTGGACTGACCACCGGAACCTGGAATACATTCGCTCCGCCAAACGACTAAACGCGCACCAGACTCGTTGGGCGCTGTTTTTCACCCGGTTTGATTTTGTTATTTCCTACCGCCCTGGTTCCAAGAACACTAAACCCGATGCCTTGTCATGTCTCTATTCCCCCGAAGTCTCCACGGACCCCGTGGGGATTCTCCCTACGGCCCGTATCGTTGGATCAACTGTCTGGGGAATAGAGAGGCAGGTTAAACGAGCACTCGCTCTCACTCCCTCGCCGCACACCTGTCCTAGACACCTCCTCTTCGTTCCCGCCCCCACCCGCCTGGCCGTTCTTCAGTGGGCTCACTCGGCCAAATTGGCTGGTCACCCCGGCGTTCGGGGCACGCTCGCTTCCATTCGCCAGCGTTTTTGGTGGCCCACTCGGGAACGTGACATGCGTCGTTTCGTGGCGGCTTGTTCCGTCTGCCCGCAGACTAAAGCCGGGAATTCTCCCCCGGCCGGACTTCTCAGACCTCTTCCCATACCCTCTCGACCGTGGTCACACATAGCCTTAGATTTCATTACCGGACTCCCTGCATCGGCGAGCAATACAGTCATTCTCACTGTCGTCGATCGATTTTCTAAAGCTGCCCATTTTATTCCCCTCCCTAAGCTCCCTTCCGCCAGAGAGACTGCGCAAATAGTCATCGAGAATATTTTCAGGATTCATGGCCTCCCCTCTGACATTGTTTCGGATAGAGGTCCGCAATTTACTTCCCAGTTTTGGAAGGAGTTTTGCCGCTTAATTGGGTCTTCCGTCAGTCTCTCGTCCGGCTTCCACCCTCAATCTAACGGTCAAGCCGAACGGGCCAATCAGACTGTCGGCCGTATCTTGCGCAGCCTATCCTTCCGTAACCCCGCGTCCTGGTCCGAACATCTTCCCTGGGCAGAGTACGCCTATAACTCGCTTCCGTCATCTGCTACCAGCCTGTCTCCTTTTCAGAGCAGCCTCGGGTACCAGCCTCCGCTGTTCTCATCGCAGATCGCCGACTCCAGCGTTCCCTCCGCTCAAGACTTTGTCCAACGTTGCGAGCGCACCTGGACGGGTGTTAGGTCAGCTCTCTGCCGTTATAGGGAACAGACTGTGAGGGCGGCTAACAAGCGTAGAACTAAGAGCCCCAGGTATTGTCGCGGCCAGAGGGTATGGCTTTCCACCTTTAACCTTCCCCTTAAGTCTGTCTCGCGTAAGTTAACTCTGCGCTTCATCGGTCCGTTCCGCATCTCGCAGGTTATTAGCCCCGCCGCGGTGCGACTTCTCCCCCGCTATCTGCGCCGCGTCCTCCCAGTTTTTCATGTCTCCTGTGTTAAGCCCGCTATTCGCGCTCCCACTCGTCCCCCCTCTCTTCCTGTACGTGTTGAGGGCGCGCCCATCTATAGGGTCCGCAAGATTCTTGACATGCGCGCTCGGGGTCGTGGTCATCAGTTTCTGGTTGATTGGGAGGGTTACAGACCCGAGGAGAGAAGTTGGGTTCCCTCTCGGGACGTATTGGACCGTTCGCTCATCGATGATTTCCTCCGTCGCCGCCAGGTCTCCTCCTTGGAAGCGCCAGGAGGCGCTCGTTGAGGGGGGGTACTGTCATGTCTTGTCCTGTCTTGTCATGTTATGTCTCACTTCTGTTCTTTCCCTCTACTCTGTCTCCCTCTGTTGGTCGTTCTATGTTACTTCCCTCTCCTTTACTCCGCTCCCAGCTGTTTCTTATTTTCCCTGAGTTCCTCGTTAATCCTCTGCCCACCTGTTCCCTCTTTCCTCTGATTAACTCTCTATTTCTCTCCTCGCTCTCGCTACATTCTCTGTCGGATTCTCCACTCAGTTATACTACCCCTTAGAAGCAACTACTGCCCTGTCTGTCTCTGTCCAGAGTCCTGTCCTGCTGGCATATACTATTGTTATACTGTTCCCCACTAAGGACCTTCTCCGATCTCTGTGCCCAGTTACCTGACGCCACGAGCTAGTGGCACTCTACAGCTACCCGCTGCCTTGGGAGAGACCCGCTGGCTGTTATCGCTTCTCCACTCACCCTGTCTACTACCTGTGGACCACCACCGCTCGAAGGGAGCGTTTGTTTGCTGTTTTTGTTATCGTCCTCTCTGCGGACTGTTTTATTTGTATTCCTCTCAAGGAGAAGACCCTGTGTTGACTTTTTACTGAGCTTCATTAAAGACTCTGTTTCTTACATCGCGTTTGGGTCCTCACTTACCTTCATAACAGTTTGGGGTGAACTTAAGAGGAGAGTCAACCAACATGGACCTCTAAATATGAAGGATCTGGAGAGATTCTGTATGGAGGAATGGTCTAAGATCCCTTTGCCAGATGTTCTCCAACCTCATTATGCATTATAGGAGAAGACTCAGAGCTGTTATCTTGGCAAAGGGAGGTTGCAGAAAGTATTGAATAAAAGGGTGCCAATATTTGTGCTACACATATATTTGACAAATATATATATATATTTTTTATAAAACTTATTTTGTGTTTGCAATTGTTTAATATCCATTAGATGGTTTGTTTTTGAATGAAAGATCAAAAGGATAAACAATAAAGACATATTTTTCACAGCCTTCTTTGCACATATTTACCAATATTGCCAATATTTTTTTTATTTTTTTTGCTATTTACACTAAGCAACAAATGTTTCTGCCTTCTATAATTATTTTATACTTAAAAGTTGCACATTCACATAGTGTAATGAGAATGTATGTATTTGGCACTTTACAAGCTATTGGTATCTTTAGTTTCTACCAAATAAGTTAATTGTTCATAACAAGTCCCTTACAAGTCCAATTATTATTCATTAACTACTGTCTAATATCTGATCCCTAAAATATAGTGTTACTGAAAGTAGTATATGAGAATTTATTGATACATTTTGAGTTGTATATATTTCTATGAATGTTTTTTTTTAGTAATTAAAAAAATTATGAAATTAATATCTATTTAAAAAAAAAAAAGATATTGCATGATTATAATTTTTGCATATAGTTGAGAAGGAAAAGACTAGTTGTTTGTGTATGTTGCTATTTGCCCATATGAAGGAGCGCATGTAAATCTCTTGACAACACACAGTAGCTTTGCTACAAATAGTGAAGCTATTATCTTATCTACATTTCTGAGTAGCGAGTTGGTAGATTTGCTTGTTTTTAAATCAAGAAGCTTTTCAGTTGCGCAGCTATATTTTTGATAAGGTAGCGGCATAGTGTTGACAAAATCTACACCGCTACATCATGCCTTGTACCAGGTGTTTACTAATGCCAGTTTGAATCAGGACTAAAGACATCCGATCACAAATGAATCACTCATCTGAGTCAGAACTTTACAATGAATTGGTCACACGTGGTAGTAAAGAGGTCTGAATCGGTTCACGATTCAATCTGAGTGACTTAGAAAGCTTGCACTCGCACTGCTGAATCTTTTGTTGTATACTCTCACTTGCCAACAAGCTTATGCCGTGTTATAAAATATTTATTAAATATTTATAAATAACATTTATTAAATATTTTATATCACGGCAAATAAAGATAATGCTGGTTGCAATGGATCTACAATCAATGGAAACCAGACTTGCAAATGTGTCCTATCATTTGCCAGTGATGAAGAAAGTTCAACACGTGTACAGCTTCTCATATTTTCCAAACAAAAGAGTATAACAACACTTATTAGCATAAACAAAAACACTTAAATAAGTGCCATGGCATTACCATGTTTTATGGACATGTACCATTACCTGGGAGCACCATGTTAATACAATGGTATATGAATGTGTTAATATAGCAAAGTACCATGGTATTTTTTTTATTACCTTGAAGCACCATGTTCATGCAATATTAAATGAATATGGTAATCATATATCAAATTACCATGGTAGTAACATGGTATACTTTGAAGCACCATGCAACTAAAGAATGGTGCATATGTAAATAGTATATCATGTACCATGATATTATCACTGATACCATACGAAATCACATTGATATTGCCCAGATATGCTCTCTCTCTCTCTCTCTCTCTCTCTCTCTCTCTCTCTCTCTCTCTCTCTCTCTCTCTCTCTCTCTCTCTCTCTCTCTCTCTCTCTCTCTCTCTCTCTCTCTCTCTCTCTCTCTCTCTCTCTGTGTCTGGTGCATGCTGGGAATTGGGAAGGGAATGCATGGGAGGGTGATCTAGGTGAGAGGGAAGTTTCAAAAATTTTCACTTTCTTGCTTTTTCTTGTTTTTGATTATTTTAATTGATAAAGAAAAAGTACAAAGAAAATTATATATAAAAAAAAAAAAAAAAAAACAAACAAAAAAAAAAAAACACTGAGTTTGTTTTCCGTGAGAGTTGTCTCGTGTCGGAGGTAGGGATGGCGTCTCACACTCACGCGAGTGTGCAGGCGTCAGGCCTGTCGCTCCGGCATGGGATCAGGTGTGTGACCCAGGCAGGTGTGCCTGTAGAGGATGTGTTGCTGGACGTGGCAGAGCGCGTGGGGCATGAGAACATCATTTCGGCGTCTCGGATGAACAAGGCCGTTGTGGTATTTTTGAAGGAAGAGAATCTGGTTCATGGTTTGATCGAGAGCGGGATATCGGTAAGTGGCACTTTTGTTTCTGTTCAACCTCTAGTTTCAATCACGACGAAGGTGACGGTTTCTAACGTTCCGACTTTTATTCCTGACGCGGACATTGAGCGAGAGCTTTCTCGATTTGGAAAACTTGCCAGTGGAATTAGAACTGTTTCACTCGGCTGTAAAATGCCGCTTTAAAACATGTGTTGTCGTTTAGGCGACAGGTGTACATGTTTTTAAATGAACCGACACTGAATATCTCCTTTCGCTGTGTTTTTGAGGGCAAGTCGTACATGATGTACGCGAGCACGGGAGAGATGCGGTGTTTTGAGTGCGGGAGTATTGGACATGTTAGGCTGTCTTGTCCTCATAGAGCTGAACTTGAGAATGAAGCAGGCCCTAGCAATATTTCAGATAAGAGGAAGGAAAATGAAGTGCAAAAGAGTAGTGTACCAAATCTAAATGAAGCAGCAGTGGTGAATAATGAGGATCAGAATGTGGATTCAAACTTGAAGGAAGGAATGATAATAGAAGACCCGTCCCCTAATAATGAGAAAGATACAGAGGAAGCTTCTGGTAGTAAGACAAAACAAGGAAAAATGAAGAAAGTTAATGTTGTAACCGATGTGGCTGTTGAGGGAAGCACTGTGGTACAGGGGTCTGAGCAGGGTGATACTGTGGTACAGGGTCTGGGCAGGGTGATACTGTGGTACAGGGGTCTGGGCAGGGTGATACTGTGGAGAGTTCAGAGAATACAAGCCAGACGAATGATGATGCAAGCGGTTTGAAAGGTGATGTTTTGGAAAGAGGAAAGATAGTATCTTTGATTAAGAAGGTGCAATCAGATATGGTTGATGAGGAGATGGATGACGATGGTGATGATGATGATGATGATGATGGTGGTGGGTTATCTGATTTCTCAGATGTGTCAGATGTTTCACAATTAAGCTGTGAGCAGGTTTATTCACTAGATGAAATAAATAAATTCCTAGACGAAACCTTTGGAAAACCTGTTGATGTACTGGAATCATTTTTCTGATCTGAAGAGGTTTGAGACTTCTGTTTGTTATTGGCAGAGGAAGGTTGGAGAAGATGAACTCAGTCGTGAAAGAGATTTCGTTTAAAAAATTTCTTGCAAAACTGCTGAAGGGGTAAAACCCCTATAAAACGTAAATTCAAATAATTGAATCAATGGTTTATATATCACTCAGGATGGCTTTACTACACTCTTCATTTTTTCTCTCTCTCTTTTCTATCTCTTTATAATTTCTATGGAGATGATAAGGGTAGCTTCTCTAAATATTAACGGAGGGAGAGACAGGAGCAAGAGAGCAATGGTGGCAGAATTAATCAATATTAAGAATGTAAGTGTTTCTTTTTGCAAGAAACACATACAGACTGTAATAATGAATTAGAGTGGTGTAGATGGTGGGAGGGAGAGCGTCTTCAGTCACGGCTCAAATTTGAGTGCTGGAGTAGCTATTCTTTTCTCAAAAAATTTGAACCTGAAAATGTTGTCAACTGAAGAAATAGATAAGGGTAGAGTTTTAATGGTTGCTGGAGAAATAAATGAATTAAAATTTATTTTTATAAATGTTTATGCTCCAAACAATGGCTCAGATCGTGTGGATGTGTTTAGGAAGTTGCAGAGTGCATTAAGAAAATGTGATAATGATTCTTGCATCATAATGGGTGGGGATTGGAATTGCACTACAAATTTTCTTTTAGACAGGAACAGAGAGGAGTCTCATCCACCTTCTAGTAATGCTCTTCAGAATATTATTGATGAATTTGAGTTGATGGATGTGTGGAGGAACATGAATAAGAGAATTAGACAGTATACATGGGTTAAAATACTAGACTCTAATGTAACTGGAGCAAGATTAGATAGAATATATATAAGTAAAACAAGTATGAATAGAGTATCCAATGCTAATATTTTCCCTAACGGTTTTTCGGATCATCATATTGCAACCATAGATTTTAACATTATTACTTTAGCACGTCCAAGGTTTTACTGGCATTTCAATACTAAATTGCTGCAGGATAGGTCTTTTTGTGAAAAGTTTGGTGATTTTTGGAAATTGTGGCAGTTGAATAAAGGTAATTTTGAAAAAATAACACAATGGTGGGAGGTGGGGAAAGCACAGATAAAGGTTTTTTGTCAAAATTTTTCCTATAATACTACTGTGTGTGTTAAAAAGAAAATTGAGCAGTTGGAGAAAGAAATCATTGGTATGGAAAATGTGATGGATGTAAATGTTTTGGGTGCTTCCAATGATTTAAGGAATAAGAAACTTGAATTAAGATCCATCTTAGAGGAAAGAGCGAAGGGCGCTTTAATTAGAGCAAGAATTTCTTCCATCAAGGACATCGACTCTCCCACTTCTTATTTTTTTAATCTTGAGCGGAAAGTTGCACAACAAAAGCGCATACTTCACCTGCGCAAGGAAAATGGAACTTTAACATCAAATCCAACAGAAATGAGGAAAATGGCAATGGATTTTTATGCTGATTTGTATGGACATACTGACTGTGACTCTGGGAACATGGTACAATTATTACAAGGACTTCCAAAGTTGCAACCTGAGGATAAGAAAAGCTTGACACCATGATCAGCCTTAACGAACTTTCAGATGCAGTTCAGCAACTCTCCACAGGGCGTGCACCAGGAATAGATGGTTTGCCTGCTGAATTTTACAAGACTTTTGGACTGTTTTAGGTGAAGACTTTTATGAAGTTTGTTGTGAATGTTTTGAAAAGGGAATGTTGCCAACTAGCTGTCAGAGGGCTGTGATCTCTCTCTTACCAAAAAATGGAGATCTAGGTTTTTTAAAAAATTGGCCCTGTTTCTTTGATGTGCTCGGACTATAAAATATTGGCAAAAGTTTTAGCCAATAGGTTAAAAAAATACTTACATATTGTGGTCAAAGGAGAGCAAACTTATTGTATTCGGGTCGTACAATCATGGACAATCTGTTTTTAATAAGAGATGTTATTGATGTGTCTATTAATGAAAATTGCAATGTTGGTTTTTTGTCTATTGATCAGGAGAAAGCTTTCGATCGGGTGGGTCATGAGTACATTTTCAAAGTCTTGGAATCTTTTGGGTTTGGGAATTGCTTTATTTCATGGATCCAATTGATGTATAAAGGGGCTTCAATAATGCTTAAGATGGGGAATGGTTTGACTTATCCATTGCCGGTGAAAAGAGGTATTCGACAGGGTGTCCTCTCTCAGGGCAACTCTATAGCCTAGCAATTGAGCCCCTGTTATGCAAATTAAGAAATGGATTAAGGGGTTTTATGGTCCCAGGTGACCCAAGGGAGTCGAGATTTTTTGTGTCGGCTTATGCTGATGATGTAACTATTTTTGTCACTGGGCAAGAAGATATGCAAATATTATGTGAGAGTTTGGATGTCTACGAGAAAGCGTCTTCAGCTAAAGTCAATTGGGGGAAAAGTAATGGTTTTATTGTGGGCCAGTGGGAAAATGGTGGGCCACCTCCACTTCCTGGGGGATTGCATTGGGGAAGAGAAGGTATTAAAATTCTTGGAGTGTTTTTAGGAGTAGAAAGTTATAGAGGAAGGAACTGGGAGGGTTTGCTGGAGAAGGTGTCTGCTAAGTTGTCTAAATGGAAATGGCTATTGCCAGAGCTATCCTACAGGGGTAGAGTTTTGGTTACAAATAACCTGGCCGCCTCCATGTTATGGCACAGACTCAACGTTTTAGAGCCACCAGATGACATTGTTAAAAGTATCCAGAGGAAACTGGTGGAGTTCTTTTGGTCAGGACAGCATTGGATTCCTGCGGCAGCTCTGTATCTTCCAACTCAAGAGGGGGACAAGGTTTGGTTGACGTAAGGAGTAGGATCAGCACCTTTCGATTACAGGCAGCTCAGAGACTGCTGTATGAGGAGGACGTGGGGTGGACCGGATGTGGCATGCGCTCTGTTGAGAAGAACATCGAATCTGGGATACGACAAGCAGCTGTTTTTACTGAAGGTTAATGAACTGGATTTTAATCACTTGACTTCATTCTACCAATCAATGCTAAAAGTGTGGAACATGACGTTTTCTGTGACCAGAGAGTTGTTGCGACCACAGGACTGGATTATGGGAGAACCCCTGTTTCACAACTCTTGGATACAAACAAATATTTTGTCTTCAAGCAGTGTGAGGAACTGTCTGGTCAGAGCGGGATGTACAAAGATCAAACACCTAAGGGATGGCAATGGGTGGAGGACGGCAATTTCAATTCAGCACAGGACAGGAATACGTTCTTTACGTCTCTTGGATCGGATGTTGGAGGAAATACAGTCAGCACTGCCTGGAGCCTGTAGAGAAGCACTGGGAGCGCTTCGCAGGGATGGAGCTACAGAGTTCCAGCATTACGGGTCTCTGCTGCACGGGAAAGGCCGGATGATGAGGATTCTTTTGTGTCCTTTAAAACCCCAGAGTTGGGATTTTTTCAAGACATTGGCAAAAAGGCATTATACATTGTGTGTGTTAAAATGTCTCATCAAACTGTTTTGAGAAGGGTTAAAACATGGAGGTGGACAGAAGTGTTTGGGCCGGACTTCAGAGGGTGCTGGAGATCTCTGTACAAACCTCCTATTGAGAAGCGTACTGCAGATTTACAGTGGAGACTGATGTATGGTATAATAGCTACTGAACAGACACGTGGCGCACCTGAATCCAGAAGTAGGGAGGGAATGTCCTTTTTGTGGAACGGAGGAAACGGTTGATCACTTGTTTATCCAGTGTGAGAGGTTAAGAGATCTTTTTAACTTTTTAGAGGTTTGTTTCGAAAGCATGGGTGAGGAATTTTCTTGTCAAGTTTTTATTAGTGGTCCAAAGTACAAAGTCAGTGATCGAAGGAAAGTGGTTTTATTAAATTACCTTGTGGGAACAGCTAAGATGGCAATTTGGAAGACACGTAAAAACAGGATTTTGGGAACTGGTTCAGTTGATGCAGAGAGAGTTCTGAAAGGGATGGTGACTGCTCGAATTAAAATTGAGTATGCTTATTTCAAACTAGTTAATAATATTATGGATTTTTCTGCAGTGTGGTCAGTGGGAGGTTTTTTGTGTGAGGTTGGGGAGGACGAAATGTTGGTTGTAAAGATGTAATGAAAGGGCTGCAATCTGTATTGATGGGATTGTGTTTTAATTTATTTTTAATTTATTTATATTTTTGTAGTTTTTTGGATGACATATTGGATTGACATATGATAAATGATAAAATAAATATGTTTTAAGCCTCTCTCTCTCTCTCTCTCTCTCTCTCTCTCTCTCTCTCTCTCACACACACACACACACACACACACAAGGAATTTAACCTCTTATCAAAAGCTTCCAGTACATACAGAAATACAACAGCTAGATACAGAATTACAGGACAACATGAAAAGTATACTATATGTATGCAGAATTTTTATAGAGAAATGTGCAAATGAAATAGTTTAAATGGGTATGGGTTTGCAGAGGTAGTTGTATAAATATAAAAATGTAAATGTAAAAATAGTGATTTTTTTTTTTATATTGAATACATTGGATTTTATAGATAGCATGTATGAAAATCAATTTACATTTCACATACATTTTATATTGCACTATATACTGTATACATGGATACTGTATTGCACTATACTGTACCATGGATTTGATAAACATCATGTGATTAGTATGTTGGATGCTTTGGCTATTACAGTATGCTCTGTGCATCTGAATGGAAAAAAAATGAAGTAGCTTAAATGTAGCAAGCTACTTTTGGCATGTAGCTTGTAGTGTAACTTGAAACTAAGAATGTCTAAGAACGATCCAGTTAGTCACAATGAACAAACTCCTGAATCAAATAGTCACCTCTGTGCCCAGCACTGATAAACTACTCCCTGCAGTTTAATGACATGTTTTACATTCAAGTCACCAAAGTACAAGCATTGCAGCAATTTCGTAAATTCTCAGAAAAATGTGACACTTAATATTGTCAAAATACAGTATATGTAGGCCTATATTTCTATTCATGTGTTTGATCTTAGTTAATTCCAGCTATTAATAACCAAACAGACTAAATGTTTTGCACAATACACACATCCTTTAATATGTATGCTGGTACAACAGAGAACACAGGGTCAAAACACTCTTCACATGTGAGAATATTATCACACCACAAAAATACATTCACATGCATCTTTAAAAAAAAACACCTGAACACTCTTGTTCACAGTATTTTTTCAGTATTCTGCAATATACTGCACTGTGAATCATGAAATCATTTTGGAAAAAAGTTGCCACTGATTTGAGATAGTATTTTTTTATTTGATAGTTAGTTTTGTATTTGGTAGTGACATGTAACCTGGTTTAATATTACTAAATGGTTATATAATTTGTAAAGGATGTTTTAATTTAATATATGAAAAAAATAATTAAAAAAATAACAACATTGTGATATATATGTTTAACGTGATATACAATTGCACCATTTGGTCATATTGCTAACCACAGGTAAAAGGGGGTTAAGCTTGAAGCATATTTGGAGGATGATTCACAATGGCAAGCCAGAGCACATACATCAAACATGTATGATCAGTGAGAAAGGTTGAGACGTGCCAGCAGAGTTGAACCAAAGCAAAAGAAAATAGTTTCTGATGCTTTTCTGCAAATAGAGGCTAAGCAGTTAGTCTCAACCACATAGTATAAGCAGATTCCTGACCCTTTCATTTGTCCAAAACATCAGGAATGAGGGTATGCCAATGGAATCTCTGCAAATTATTAGCCAACTTGTGAAATAACCAAAGATGGCCAGTCACTGAATGAGCTTGCCGAGACTTTATTCCAACTCTCCGTGCCAGCAGAGTTGAACCAAAGCAAAAGAAAAATAGTTTCTGATGCTTTTCTGCAAATAGAGGCTAAGCAGTTAATCTCATTGTAGCATAAGCCTGAAAATGTTATGAAATTTTGCCCAAAGTACCAGGATAGACATTGTAGAATTCCCTCTTGAGCTTGCCACCCCATAGTATTCAAATTAAATGTCAACAAATATGTGTTTATCTATCAATCTACAAATATCTATCTATCACAGATGGTCTGAGTTAGCATTATATGTTGACTTCATGCTTTTAGGCTGCAAAATAATTTAAATGCAGTGAATTCTAGATTCAGAATGATTAAGATATGCACAAAATTGTCCTATCTTATATCAAATTTCATTACTATTTATAGTTACAACCATAAACACACTTTTCTATGTAAAACAATGAACTCTTGGTATCATTGGGACCACCATAAATGACTATTCTTTTCTTTGTTTTGACCATCGTTCATGTGGCTGATCACAACTGCTGCAATGAAAAGTGTGGGAAAGAAACATGTGGATGCCCTGGTCCCCCATAAAGAGCCACAAATACCTCTTTGTCTCAGTACAGCATTAGCATTGTGTCGATGGAAGTTTCTGTGGACGCCCTCCTGGGGTGTAGAGCTGTAAGAAGGAGTCATTTAGGCTGCAGGGTCCAACCAGGTCTCTCTAGAGTCCAGATCCAGTGAATTAGTCACCTCTGCTAACTCATTGTGTCCTCAATGTGGCATGACAGAGGGCTGGGCTGACAGAAGACCCTGACTGATGGAAGGGTTAGGGTAGGGCCTGTAACAGGGGTTAACTCAATGCATATGTCACCTTCTGTCCACACAATAGGACTGTGAAGAGACAGCACCATAAGGTGGTCTTATTTAGCACAGTGTGGGGTTTTTAAGCAGACACTGACCTGATTGAGTCCTCTCATTACTGTCCAAACCCAGTTAAAGTTATGAGAGTCCACCACCTCCACACCCCCATGTCGACCTCTGTGGTTCAGATCCTGTTTGAGCTGTTGGAGAGGTTTTTCTGCATGCTTTCCAACTTCAGCCCCTGAGGGCATCTGAACATCCCTCCTTACAATCACACTGATGCCGGTAACACACAATGATAGCATATTAACAGACAGGAACCCTGGTCAAGAACAGTCCAGAACATAGTGTGACTGGATTTCATGAGGACTAGCAATCCTAATCCCACTGGGCATTAGGTTGTTTTGCCCAGGGTATTTGTGAAGCTAAGAATTTTGTAATGGGATGTGGTTGTCCTACAGAAGTCCTAACGAAGTGCTGCGGTGACTGTAATTTTGCTCAATCCCGTTGGACATGGAACAAAATACCAGCTAATCAGATTTCAGTGAAAAGGGTGAGGTTAGTGACAGGGGCTTGAACAAAATGTGTAACAACCTCATTTTCCCTTGAATTTCAACATGATCACACGAGATGTCAACATATTGCTAACAAATGTTGAAATATCCTATGATCAGCCCTGAGTTGCTGACAAGAAACATTAGACATTATTGTCTCAGTTCAGTAGCATATTGCATCAGTAGTGCCAGAGAGGTTCTTGTTCCATGTTGAATCCAGGAAGTAATCAAGTTCACCTAAGCAGTTATGAACACAATTTGGATGATCAATTTTCCCTCTAAAGAAAGCCAGTCCAGCTACTGGGGGTAGTGGTTCAAATTTCAGTAAGGACCGACCGAGAACTCTTGACTGGTGTAGAATTCACAGTGAGATTATTCTGTGATTTTGGACATAGTTCAGGGACAAGGGTTAGGGATAGGTGTAGGATTGTGGTACCAGGATGAACAAAAGATGTTGAACTAGAAATACGACTTACTTGGCAAAATCATGGTGAAAAATGGGAGAAGAATAATGAAAAGTAACTCAATAAGATTCTAGAAGAGAGCAACAAGAAGTGAAGGACAGGCGAATAGAGGGAAGGTAAAGAGACCGCCATGACTCGCTAGAGCTCTGTTTTGACATCTGGCTCATAATTGTAGTGGGGTGACAAACTGACAAGTCCATGATAGATGAAGCACTAATCTTCTCACTTCCTCTGGTCAAGTGATAAGACAGCGGGAGGCAAGAACCAGCACTGGTCTATTTGTACCCAAAGTGTCAGAGATCCATCAATGTGCATTACTCTCTATATAGGCCTGAATCAAATCCATCAGTATGTTATGCGCTTCTAAAGAAAAGGTTAATGTGCCATCATAATGTGAGCATAAGATGTCTTTTAAAGACATGCTGAACTCAGGGTGAACTCTGTACCACCGCCTCAGTGATCTCTCTGTCATGTTGTGCAAGGTAGAAGCTGAGGGAATTCAATTAATGTGATTAACTGCTCCTTTAGCAAGGGCAGAACTGGAAAAGTTCAAGGCTGTGGTGAAAGCCGAGTCATCATAATGCCAATGACTCCTCCCAAATTGCGGTGTGTGGATGGGTGGAGTTTTTATGGAAATTATGATGATACGGAGGGTGGAATCAGCAGCAGCAGGTGTTTGAGAGATCTCAATTTCAAACGTTTGCCTGGACATGCTTGAGCTTGGCACAAATGAAGATAATGTGCTCTGGACAGCTTTTCAACTCTTCAGTCTTGAACATTCTCCAGAAAAAAAGAGAATGAGACAGTATTGCTGCTACAACTAACCCAAAGTCTGAGACAGACAACCACAACCACATAGTATAAGCAGATTCCTGACCCTTTCATTTGTCCAAAACATCAGGACTGAGGGTATGCCAATGTACTCACTGCAAATTATTAGTCAACTTGTGAAATAACCAAAGATGGCCAGTCACTGAATGAGCTTGCCAAGACTTTATTCCATTCATACAGCAAGTATCCTGTTTACTTTAAATCTCCCTCCCAAATAAACATAGACAAACTTCAGGCATATAACATGGAGCTTGTGCTCATCTGATTTCTGCATAAGCATGTCTCCCTTGGTTTCAGATATCTCATATGTTCGTCCATTACTGTCAACTGGCCACATAAGTCACAAATGACCATCTTACCCCAGTTTAAGAAACAGACAATGCATATAGGCTTGTCTGAGGGGTAGTCTCAGCCCTCTAATCAGGGTGGTGACGCCCAGCTGCTTAGCTACATCCTGCAGACTGTGGCCCATTGTGTAGCTTTAGTCACATCTTCACCCAATAGACTTTCATAGATGATCTATAACTAGGCGGCAGTGCTGACCCAGACTGGCTCCATGTATCTGGGTGTCTCACACCTGGGGTTGACGGATTGCCTGTCAGTCGCTGTTGTTCACCATAGTATTCTAACTGAAAGACTCATCTGTCAATATCTTGCATTTTTTCCACCATCCAAAGGATCTCTATCACAAAATGTGTGTATTTCCTCACATTTTACGGAGTTTCGTTGGTTTAAATGTTTGAGGAAGCTTTTTATCTATTGAACAAAGATTGTGTTTTCATGTTAGCATTTAGCAATTATAGGATTTGTGTTTTTTTGGTGTCGTTACTTTTCATTGCTTCATTCTTCAATTTTAAATTGAAGAATAAACATAACTCTCCACTGACTGATTGAACCACAGAGGAACGTTATTTTGCTCTATTTCAGGTGCACGTCATTAAGACAGGAGATGTGTCCAGTTAGCCTTAGCAGTTGTAAAGAGTATTTTAATGGTTTATGTACTTCACTGATGCTTTATTAATGGAAAATGGCATTTACTGTGTGATGCAGTCTAGGCCATTTTTAACTCTTTATGTTTGAAATATCATGTCAAGCACTCAATAAAAAAAAAACCTTGGTAATATCAAACAGGACTCAAGACCCTACCCGAGGGCTGGGTATAAAACTCTTTACTGTTCTCCACAACTAAATTAATAGTTTATACTTTCAAATCTTCCAGAAATTAATCAAACCCAATTTCAATTTAGTTTGTAGATCTGCACACACTCAAAAACCTTCTCATTTCCAAACACCCAATCACACAGGTATGCAAAATACTTGCAAATAATCTTTTCTATTCTTATAGTTTAGTTCTTTTGACAGAATAAAATGCCGTCACTGTTTTCCATTTCTTTCTTTATTTCTGTTTTTACTGTTTCCATAGCACAAATGTGCTAATGACATTAATGGGAAATAATGATTAGATTAATCAGAGCCTAATTATGGCACATCAAGGATTTGCTGTGTGGACAGTGAAAACAACCGAAGGGGGAAGAGGCAGCAAATGGTCTTCTTTTAAAAAGCATGATGCTTGATTGAAGTGTAAGGTTTGGGTTAACTGCAGCCAGAGCTTCATCCCAGGAACAGATGCCACACTTGTGCATCAATAAATGCTTATAAGTTACTTATTTAGTGCTGCCGGCCATGAAAGGAAATGACATGACTTTAAGCACGAGTGGCCCGGGGCTATTTCCCCTCTCTTTGTCTTGTCATGTCATATCTTTGGATCTACTCACTGCCTGAAAATAAACAGCTGTAGACAACAGGGCACACTACAAAATACAAATGACATATGGCAAAATAAAATTGTTCATGCTTTACAGGCATGTTATTGCTTCTATTTGGCTGTCTCACATAAAAACTTTCCTGAATGGCAGATTTCTCATTGAAGAACAGAAGGCAATATTGTGTTTGAGATTTTTTAATAACTGACAAACACACACACATTATTTTTCACTTTTGGATTTGACTCATAATGTTTATGTTTGTTTGTTTGTTTTTTTTTTTTTTTTACTTATTTAAATGTAATGATAAAATGCATATTAAGAAAGAATACTAAACATTTATATATATATTATATATATATATATATATATATATCAGTGGCGATTGCTTTAAGACTACACAGGAAGCATGGCTTCCCTTAAAAATTAATTACATTTAAGCATTGACATCATTTGGGTCTCACATGGACTCCGGCATCTCTGGGAGTCTACAGGAAATTAATGTGCACTATTTGAATAAATATATAATGAATATCACTGTTTTGAGAAATGTTAATTTTTTATAACTGAAATAAAATTTATTTATATTCTTCCCAGCTGAAAACCCTCTCGTTTGTCCAGTTAGACACGTGAGATGTATTCCTTTGAAGTCAAACTGTCATGTAGTTTGTGTGATACTTTCTTTCATTCCCATAAAATCTGCTCTCTCTCTCTCTCTCTTTGTCATTTTCAAGCACATATACTTATACTGCTGTTGAATTGTGGTAGATCAGGTTAATCAACTTCTATTTGCATATTCAAGCATAAGCTTTAGTCAGCAGCTGTTACACAGTGAAGAGTAAAGAACTCTTCAAAGGCACCTGATGTTGATTAATGTCAGACACAATGTTCCTTCACAAATTCATAGTTCACAAAAAGAGACCTGAGGTCAATTAAATAACATTAAATTTTTTAATACATAACAAAAAGGTTGAACTGTGTTGTTAAGACAAGAGTAGGTTTCTTAAATGTCAATGCAGGGCAAGTTGTTAGTTTTTTAGTGGGGGCAGGTTGTCACATGTATTTTAAATGTTACTGTGGCAGCGGGGGCTTGGTCAAGCGCCCGTCCGGGAGAGAAAAGCGGTAAGGGCGCTTACACCTGAGCTAAATTATGTCTAACACCTGTCTCTAATTTCAGTGAGCACGGGGAGAGCGGCATAAAAAGTCAGCGAGAGGGCCTCCAGAGGAGAGAGACGACAAGCTAACCCAGTGCGCTTGTGTCATATTGTGTGTTATGATAAATTGTATAAATTACGTCGGCATTAAAAAGCTTACCTTGTGGTGAAGACCTGCTTCCTGTCCTCCTTTCCATTGAATAGTATTACACTGGTGCCGAAACCCGGAAGGAGGAGGAATGGCCGTCGCAGAGTCCTCGACACTGCCGTCCACCCAGGGGAGCGCCGCTGCCATCTGCCGGGTGACGGAGTAGCCCGACCGCCCGGATGCGGGGTACGGCCGTCGTCCGCGGGGCAAGCGGGGACTGGATACCCCGACCGCCTGGAGCGAGGAGCCGCTGCCGGGGCGGAGGAGTGCCCTGCCGTCCCCAGAGACGCGGAGGGGTCGAGGGAAGACCGCCGTCCGCGAGGGGAGGAGGGAAGAAACTCTCCGACCGCCCGGAGCGGTAGAGCCGCTGCCAGGGGCGGAGGAGTGTCCCCATTTGCCGCCAGAAAAGCGGAGGCGCGGTCTACCCGCTGGGGGTCGACGGTTTCACTCTGGTTTGCCCGGGGGTGGAGCGGCTGTCGTCCGCCTGATTGTGGAGGAGTGTTCGAGGACCAAGCAACGGTACATCAGAGAACCGGTGAGTGAGCTTTTTCTCTCTCTCCTCTCTCTCTCCCTGTCGCACCGTGTTGGCCTTTTCCCTCACCTATTTTGTTTTGTTGTTGTTGTCTTCCCCTCCTGTCTCCTCCTAGGGCGAGGAAGGTGGGGATGACCACGCGGGACGCAAGATACACCCCGCCCCAGGGATAGGGGGGATGTACGTCATGCCGGTGGCACCCCGGCCTGAGATAACGCCGGGAGGAGTGTGGAGCGGAGGGGGGCGGGGTCGGTCGGAATATCGCGCGCCCGGTCCCCAATCAGCCTGATGAGGCACGCGAGGGATAAAGGCGGCTGGTGACGATGGTTCGAGAGAGAGAGAATTACGGACATGTCCATCATGTGTGTTTGTTTATGTGTTTTTGAGTTTAAGTTTCTCATTAAAATATAATTTATGTTGACAAGCCGGTTCTCGCCTCCTCCTTGCCCATCCTTCAACTGTGTTACACTGGTGCCGAAACCCGGGACTTTAAAGGAAGCATGGAAAGTGGTCGCCCCATAGAGTCCTCCCAGCTGGCAGAAGTCCTCCACTCCCTCGCGACGCTGCATCAAGGCCACCAGCAATCCCTGCTTGAGCTCCGGCAGGACCAAGATCGGCGGTTTTTCGAAATCATGTGGGCTCAGGCAGAGGACCGGCTCGCCATCCGGAGCCTCCTCAGCCAGGAGGGCGCGTCAGCCACAACCGTGACCCCGGACACCCGCGCTACCCTGCCCCCCATGCTACAGAAGATGGGGGCAGCAGATGATCCTGAGGCCTTCCTCGATTTGTTCGAGCGTTCAGCAGAAATCTGGGGCTGGCCCCACGAACAGTGGGCAGCCCGCCTGATTCCCCTCCTGTCCGGGGAAGCTCAACTTGTGGCACAGCAGTTGCCGGCGACGAACCTCCTGGCCTACACCGATTTGAAGAGGTCTATTCTGCAGCGGGTCGGTCGGAGCCCGGAAGAGAATCGCCAGCTCTTCCGGGGCATGAAACTAGGAACGTCCGATCGCCCGTTCGCGTTCGCTCAACGGCCAAGGGAGTAATCGACCAAGTGGTACTGGAACAGCTCATTCAGCGGCTGCCTCGGAAGACGGCGGGGTGGGTCCAGTGCCATCGCCCGGCGTCGCTGGAGGAAGCTGTTCGGCTGGCGGAGGACCACTTGGCTGGCGATCCCGAGGGAGGACGAGCCCTCTTCTTCTCTCTCACTTTCCCCTTCCCTTGTGTCTGCCCCTGCCCTCGCCCCCTCCCCTATGTTCTCTACTTCTGTTCTCTCCCCAGGGCCCGTTACTGCCCCGCGCAGTCGTGGAGGGTTCCAGAGACCAGCTCCCCGGCTTTGGGAGAATGTACCCTCCCATTTCTCGTCATTCAGCCGCTCTCCTCCTCAGGTGGGGCGCCCGCCAGCACAAGTGCGGCCGCAACGCCTGGGCCGGCCTGTTGGAGGTGCGGAGACCCGGACCACTTCCGGGATCAGTGTCCGCTGATGGAGGTGGGGACGGTGGTGCGGGTCTCCGACGTCCCGCAGGCTGCGCCCAATCGGGCTGGAGCATACCGGATTCCGGTAAGGATCAGGGGGGTATTTACCAAGCTTTGCTGGATACCGGCTGCAATCAGACCACCATCCATCAACGCTTGGTTCAACCCGGGGCTTTGGGTTTAGCTAAACTGGTGAGGGTGAGGTGTGTGCATGGGGATGTTCACAAGTATCCCATGGTGACTGGCGATTAAATTCAGGGGAAGAAACCATAGTGTGGAGGCAGCGGTTAGTTCCCGCCTCACTCATCCGCTAATCTTGGGTACTGATTGGCCAGGTTTTGAAGATATTTTAGAGGGGATTTGCGCGGATGAGTCCTGCATAAAGAGGTGTGCGGTGTGCGATGCTCTGGCAGGGGAGGCGGAGCCGGGGCCATCCTCGGCTGCTCTGAATGACGAGGGAAGGGGCGAGGTGGCCACCCCTCCTCTCAGGGAATTCCCTGAGGGGGACTTCCCTCTAGAACAGTCGCGAGACGAAACCCTTAAACATGCTCTTGACCAAGTGAGAGTAATTGATGGTCAAAAGCTTCGGCCGAGCATCGCCATTTCATACCCGTATTTTGCCATGATTAAAGATCGGCTATATAGAGTGATGCAGGACGCTCAAACAAAAGAGGAAGTGACCCAATTGTTGATTCCACGGAGCCGCCGGGAAATATTTTTCCAGGCGGCTCACTATAATCCTATGGCCGGTCACCTAGGGGAATGAAAAACACTTCTCCGTCTAATAGCCCGTTTCTATTGGCCGGGCATTGGCGGTGACATCCGCAGGTGGTGTGCGGCGTGCCGTGAATGTCAGCTGGTAAACCCACCGGCCACCTCAAAAGCGCCATTGCGCCCTCTACCATTGATCGAGGTCCCCTTTGAAAGAATTGGGATGGACCTCGTCGGGCCATTAGAATGGACAGCACGCGGGCATCGCTTCGTGTTAGTCCTAGTGGATTACGCGACGCGATATCCGGAAGCAGTGCCTCTGAGCAACATCTCTGCACATAGTGTTGCAGGGGCACTCTTCAAGATAATCTCCCGGGTGGGGATTCCGAAAGAAATCCTCACCGATCAAGGCACGACTTTTATGTCACGAACACTCCGCGAACTTTACGAGCTCTTGGGCATTAAGTCGATTCGCACCAGCGTTTACCATCCGCAGACTGATGGCCTAGTGGAACGATTTAATAAAACGCTCAAGAACATGATTCGTAAATTCGTACACGATGACGCTATAAATTGGGATAAGTGGCTAGACCCCCTGTTGTTTGCAGTACGAGAGGTCCCGCAAGCCTCCACAGGGTTCTCCCCGTTTGAGCTGCTGTACGGGCGACGCCCACGCGGGGTCCTCGACGTCATCCGCGAAGCTTGGGAGGAGGGACCTTCTAATAGCAAAAACGAAATTCAGTACGTTCTTGATCTTAGAGCAAAACTCCACACACTGGGGCGACTAACACAGGAGAATTTGCTCCAGGCTCAAGAACGCCAACGCCGGCTGTATGACAGGGGTGCTTGGCTACGGGAATTTACACCGGGAGATAAGGTACTTGTATTGCTCCCAACATCGAGCTATAAATTACTCGCCAAGTGGCAAGGACCGTTTGTGGTCACACGACGAGTTGGGGATCTCGATTATGAGGTTAAACGTACCGATAGAGGGGGCGCGCGGCAAATATATCACCTCAACCTCCTGAAATTGTGGAGGGAGGAGGCGGCCTCTGTGACGTTGGCCACGGTGGTTCCGGAGAGGGCGGAGCTCGGACCGGAGGTAAACAAAGCCCACAATCGCAACACTCCGGTTACTTGTGGAGACCACCTCTCACCGCGTCAACTCATAGAGGTTTCCTATTTACAAAAGGAATTTGCAGACATGTTTTCCCCTCTACCGGGCCGTACAAACTTCATACAGCACCACATCGAGACCGAACCGGGCGTGGTGGTACGGTGCCGCCCCTATCGCTTACCCGAACATAAAAAGAAAATAGTTCGGGAGGAATTAGATGCGATGCTTGATATGGGCGTAATAGAGGAATCCCACAGCGATTGGTCCAGCCCGGTTGTTCTTGTTCCGAAGAGCGATGGGTCTGTTAGATTCTGTGTGGATTACAGAAAAGTTAACGCGGTGTCTAAATTTGACGCGTACCCAATGCCCCGTGTTGATGAACTGCTCGATCGGTTAGGTACTGCTCGTTTTTATTCGACCTTGGATTTAACGAAGGGTTATTGGCAGATCCCCTTGACACCAATGTCCCGTGAGAAAACCACCTTCACTATGCCGTTTGGATTACACCAATTCGTGACGCTTCCTTTCGGTTTGTTTGGGGCCAGCCACGTTTCAGCGTCTTATGGATCGGATCCTCAGACCTCACACCGTGTACGCCGCTGCCTATTTAGATGATATCATCATTTATAGCAATGACTGGCAGCGGCACATGCAACATCTGAGGGCCGTCCTGAGATCGCTGCGGCGGGCGGGGCTCACAGCAAATCCTAAGAAGTGCGTGATTGGGCATGTGGAGGTACGGTATCTGGGGTTCCACTTGGGTCATGGCCAGGTGCGTCCCCAAATTGACAAAATCGCGGCGATTGCGACTTGCCCTAGACCCAAGACCAAAAAGGGGGTGAGGCAGTTCCTGGGGCTGGCTGGCTATTATAGAAGGTTTGTGCCTAATTATTCGGACGTCACCAGCCCGCTGACTGACCTCACTAAAAAGGGGGCTCCAGATCCGGTCCAGTGGTCAGAGCAGTGTCAACAGGCGTTTATGCAGACTAAAGCCGCACTTTGTGGGGGGCCGCTTCTTCATGCACCTGACTTCTCTCTCCCTTTTGTATTACAGATGGACGCTTCAGACAGAGGGCTGGGGGCCGTACTCTCGCAGGTGGTGGAGGGGGAGGAGCGCCCGGTGCTGTACATTAGCCGTAAGCTCTCCTTAAGGGAGACTAAGTACAGCACCGTGGAGAAGGAGTGTTTGGCCATCAAGTGGGCGGTCCTCACCCTCCGTTACTACCTGCTGGGGTGGGCCTTCACCCTCTGCTCGGATCACGCCCCACTGCAGTGGCTTCACCGCATGAAGGATACTAACGCCCGGATCACCCGTTGGTATCTAGCTCTCCAGCCCTTTAAATTCAAGGTGGTCCACAGACCGGGGGTGCAGATGGCTGTCGCCGACTTCCTCTCCAGAAATGGGGGGGAGTGGTAGGCAGGCCGGATGACACCCGGCCTGAGTCGGGCGGTGGGGGTATGTGGCAGCGGGGGCATGGTCAAGCGCCCGTCCGGGAGAGAAAAGCGGTAAGGGCGCTTACACCTGAGCTAAATTATGTCTAACACCTGTCTGTAATTTCAGTGAGCACGGGGAGAGCGGCATAAAAAGGCAGCGAGAGGGCCTCCAGGGGAGAGAGACGACAAGCTAACCCAGTGCACTTGTGTCATATTGTGTGTTATGATAAATTGTATAAATTACGTCGACATTAAAAAGCTTACCTTGTGGTGAAGACCTGCTTCCTGTCCTCCTTTCCATTGAATAGAATTACAGTTACCAATTTATACATTTAATTAATGGCAATATTTGTTGGCCAAAGTTTAGTTAGTTAGTTAGTTACCTTTTACATTTTTATGAATGGTTTTGCTCTTTAAAGTTAGCTGAAAGCTAAAAGCAATATTTAATGTTTAATATGTAGCTGGTGAGTTGTAAAGAAACAACACAGGGAACTAAAATATCTTTTTGGGTTTTAATTCTGACGGCTATTGAAAAAAGTTTTATTCTGACAGCCATGTTGTATTTAAAAAGAAAGAAAGAAAGAAAATACAGAAACTGAAATATGGTGGAGGCTAATGTTAAATCAAATACGTAGTTAGCCTACCCATATGCTTCCGCATACACCTTAATACATGCTTATATCATTCACAGCATTTTATTCATTTAAATACTTGCTTAAATCACTCAAAGTAATTTATGCATTTTTAACCAGGCTTTAATGATGTGAAATAGTTTAAAGCAATTACATTCTCATATTTTCACATACAGTGTTGGGTAAAGTTACTTTTAAAATTAACTTTTAGAATATTGAGTTACTCCTTAAAAAAGTAACTTAATTAATTAAAATGTTACTTTTTATAGAAAGTAAAGCGTTACGTTACTTTTTTGAATAATTTTATTCTCACTGCCACTCTCTCTTCTTCTATGCTATGCATTCCATACAAATAAGCCATACATTGTATTCAAAAGACATTGCAGGTAATGCTAGCTACTGTATAACACTCTTGTAAAAACAACATACTAAACAAACAGATATTTAGAAAGTCTACAATCAGTAGGTCTTCACGTCATATTTATAATAAAGACTCAATACCAGGAATATCTGGTATGTCTGCCAGAATGAATACTGAAGAATAACCACGGTCTTCCAAATGCTACAAAGTAAAATGTAAAAACATCTGAACCTGCTATATATGTGTTCATATACATCGACAATGCTAGAGTCAACTTGAGATGTTTTTCAGAAGTCAGGATAAAATTCACTGGGGAATGCCAAACTAAATGAATGAATATTTTTCTCTTAAGTCATCTCAGTGCTGGCTTGTTTTGAGTTGATCCACTGTGTGTACTACGGACAGGCTACTGCAAATGAGCATGTTGATACAACTTGAATGGAATAATTTTTTTATGCTACCAAAATGTCATAAAAATTTTATGTTTCACAAATCACATAAAAATTCAATGTTTGAATATTTTAAGAAATTAAGACATTTTGTCTTTGTACACAAACCATATAGTAGATACGGGTAGTTTTAAAACAAAGGAATTTGGATGCACAAAAAGTCAGAGCTCATTCCATGCTGTATGTTACTGTATAATCATGTCGTGGCCACTGGAACAGTTCTCCAGGCTTATGCCTGTGCTATATTATACAAAAAAAAATTGTGTTTACAAAATTTTAAATGCAGCCTACGTTAATCAAATCACCAGAATCAAAGTTTCACTTACCTGAATGTTAAAATTTTGACAAAATGTTGCCTTATGAGGACACATTTCTTAACTCTTGCTGTGATTTTCATGGCAACGGCAACGTTTATGATGGCTGCTCATGTAAGCGCCAGTGCAAAAAAAAAATCAACCTCCGCCTATCACTGATAAGCATGACTCATACTCTCTAAAACCGCAATACCCATCATGCACATATATACTTCAACTTCATTGTTCATCTCTGGTAATCAAGCCTCCCACTCTCTAGAACTACAATAGCCATTGAGCACTATGTCTCCTCCCCAAAGTTTGCACACTTTTACTCCTGATTTATTGCAATACAGGGAAAGGAGAGGTGTACAAAAGCAAGGCATTACTTATTTAAAAAGTAACTCCAATATTATTGTCTAAAATAAATTCAGTAGTTTGCAAGTAAATGTAATCCTGCATTGAGGATAGTGTAAACATGTGTGGCTCGTGTCCTGGTGAAAGGGGCTCGAGACTCGACCCTGATTGTTTATTGATGAATAAATAGGAGGAGAAGGGGAGGTGGAGGGATGCCAGAAGACTCGATGCCACGTAGAGGTAAGCAGCTGTTTATATACTCTTACTCTGACAGTGTGATTGGTCGGATTAAATTACTTACTCCACCCGAAACCTTGTTAAATGAAACTCCATTTCAGTAGTTCGCAAGTAAATGTAATCCTGCATTGAGTATAGCGTAAACATGTATGGCTCACTGTCCTAGGGGGCTCAAGGCTTGAGACACGAATACCCCCCAAAAGGTGCCAAAAAATGGAACAGCGAGCTGTTGTCTACAGAGCCTTTGTATTTGAGATGAGCCAAAGTATTTAACAATGCTTCTTATACACTCCAGTGCTGAAAAGCGCTGGGCGGGATCATTACAGCTGAATGCGGGATACGCCGGGGTCCCTCCAAACGGAGGCGTGAATCCTAGCCATCATGACCTTATGTCTCCCTCCAGGCTTGGTGGGTTCGACAGATTGGCCTTTGCAGCGAACGAGTGAACCTCGATGGAATGGGCAATGCGGCCGCTCGAGCAGCCCAACCTGCAATCAAACGGGGGCCCTCGCTGCATTCAACCGGGAGATTCCGCTTGAGCTTCGAATGGAAGAGCCCATGATACAAATAAATGTGAATAGCTCACTCTGTGTTCAATGGGAGAACCCTTGCAGCAGTTTGAATGGGAAAGTCCTTGTTGGATTGAGCTGGAGGAGTCTGTCACGCTCAAGCAGAGGCGTGAATCCTAGCCACTCGGGCAGATTGCCCCCTGACCCTGATTGTCAATGTTGTGATTAGTTAATTAGGGCTTGTGCTTTCCTGATATGGAGACGGTTAGTGCGGATGTAGCTGAGATATGCGTTGGATGACCAGTGGCCCAGTAATTGTATTTGATGCTCGGGCAGGCCTTTGTGGGCTGCTGTGGTTGCGGCACTGATGTGAAAGTAATGGCTTGAGTAGAGTTTATCTGAGATGTCAGAATTGAGCAGGAACAGATTCGGGAAACTGATTGTTTTTTGTCGTCTATGAAAAGTGGATCAAGAGGGATTCTGGTTATGGACCCTCTGTAATGGAGATGCATTAGTGTGCTAATGATTGAAAGGGCTATAAGGGAGTGTATGGACTGAAAATGAAATGGTTCTGGTGGGTAGGGATTTGTGGATACCTTTAATGAGAAGTGAGATCTGGAGTGGCTTATTGTGGAGGAGTTTTTGACCAAAATTAAGAGCCTGTGTTTTTGTGTGAAAACTTTATGCTGTGTATGAGCGAGAACTCGCCCTGCAATACGAAAGGTTTGGTTGTCGAAAACCGCATTCGACATGAGAGCATATAGAAGGCTATATTCTAATAAAATTGATTGATACTGAGAGGTGGCTTTTGTTAAACTGTTTAGGGAAGACCCGAAATGGCCTGATTGTTGTAGATCACCAAGTGGGTAATGGTTCATTTGGAATGAATGGCATAATATGGATTATGGAAATATGTGCCACGAATGAATGTGTGTGTGTGAATGATGCATTGTGCTGTTTGCAGAGTAGTGAAATTTTGTCGCATGGCCTGAAAGATGCTGCAGTTATGGTGTTTGGACAGCATGCTGCGCAGTTTGCAGTGTAGCAGGAGTTTGTCGCATGGCCTGAAAGATGCCACAGTCACAGTGCTTGTGGTGTAGTGGGAGGTTTAGTCGCACAGCCCAAAATACGCATCAGTTGCGGCACCTGGACAGCATTTTTGTGCTGCTTAGGGATGTAAACATGGGGCACGGTGTGACTCATCTCATTTTGACAAGGACTTATGAAATCACTGGAGTCTGTGCCTGAGAGTTGGATTTAATACTGTAAGAGCAACATTTTCAGTAGTGTGGTGAATAAAACGACTTGTTTATATTGATGACTTGTAATACATTTTACAGAGAAACTTAAATATTGTGAGTATGAAGCAAAGTGCAAACCCGAATCATCCGGCGTCAATTTAAACCAGTTACTTTGAAGTTGGGTGGAGAATGAGATTCTGACGGATTGTTTAAACGCTTTAAAATGTATGCAGCAATTAGGTTCTATGGTTGAGCTTGTTATGAGTTTGTAATCCAATTATTCGGGCGAAAGTAGAGAGGACATGTCTGTAACATAAAATTATGTATTGATTTTTACCTGCGTGAAGCATTTGTCCTGGGCGGAAGAAGGGAAAGTCATGTTATGGTCTAGAGATGAGTAGAAGTTTGTAAAAATGCTTGCTTCATGGATATCGGGGCTGTGAGGCGAGCTTGAATACTGTGCAGAGGCGAGATACGTTTATTGAATGATTATGAATGAGTTGGACATGGAACGCGATCCGCATATTGCGGAGCCAAATATGGCTTTTGTTTGTTTGGACAGAGGCTATGTATAGCCGCAGTGAGCTGTAGAATGATCAGAGAGGGAGCTGCTGTGACAGCGAGTACAGGTGAAACTCGAAAAATTAGAATATCGTGCAAAAGTTCATTAATTTCAGTAATTCAACTTAAAAGGTGAAACTAATATATTATATAGACTCATTACAAGCAAAGTAAGATATTTCAAGGCTTTATTTGATATAATTTTGATGATTATGGCTTACAGCTTATGAAAACCCCAAATTCAGAATCTCAGAAAATTTGAATATTGTGAAAAGGTTCAGTATTGTAGGCTCAAAGTGTCACACTCTAATCAGCTAAACACCTGCAAAGGGTTCCTGAGCCTTTAAATGGTCTCTCAGTCTGGTTCAGTTGAATTCACAATCATGGGGAAGACTGCTGACCTGACAGTTGTGCAGAAAACCATCATTGACACCCTCCACAAGGAGGGAAAGCCTCAAAAGGTAATTGCAAAAGAAGTTGGATGTTCTCAAAGTGCTGTATCAAAGCACATTAATAGAAAGTTAAGTGGAAGGGAAAAGTGTGGAAGAAAAAGGTGCACAAGCAGCAGGGATGACCGTAGCCTGGAGAGGATTGTCAGGAAAAGGCCATTCAAATGTGTGGGGAGCTTCACAAGGAGTGGACTGAGGCTGGAGTTACTGCATCAAGAGCCACCACACACAGACGGGTCCTGGACATGGGCTTCAAATGTCAAATGTCTTACCTGGGCTAAAGAAAAAAAGAACTGGTCTGTTGCTCAGTGGTCCAAAGTCCTCTTTTCTGATGAGAGCAAATTTTGCATCTCATTTGGAAACCAAGGTCCCAGAATCTGGAGGAAGAATGGAGAGGCACACAATCCAAGATGCTTGAAGTCCAGTGTGAATTTTCCACAGTCTGTGTTGGTTTGGGGAGACAAGCAGACAAGCTTTATGGAGATGCTGACTTAATTTTCCAGCAGCACTTGGCACCTGCCCACACTGCCAAAAGTACCAAAACCTGGTTCAATGACCATGGTATTACAGTGCTTGATTGGCCAGCAAACTCGCCTGACCTGAACCCCATAGAGAATCTATGGGGCATTGCCAAGAGAAAGATGAGAGACATGAGACCAAACAATGCAGAAGAGCTGAAGGCCGCTATTGAAGCATCTTGGTCTTCTATAACACCTCAGCAGTGCCACAGGCTGATAGCATCCATGCCACGCCGCATTGAGGCAGTAATTAATGCAAAAGGGGCCCAAACCAAGTACTGAGTACATATGCATGATTATACTTTTCAGAGGGCCGACATTTCTGTATTTAAAATCCTTTTTTTATTGATTTCATGTAATATTCTAATTTTCTGAGATTCTGAATTTGGGGTTTTCATAAGCTGTAAGCCATAATCATCAAAATTATATCAAATAAAGCCTTGAAATATCTTACTTTGCTTGTAATGAGTCTATATAATATATTAGTTTCACCTTTTAAGTTGAATTACTGAAATTAATGAACTTTTGCACGATATTCTAATTTTTCGAATTTCACCTGTATGTAATGCAGTAGCAATTGTTTGAAAGGAATTTGCTTGTTGCATAATGCCCGTGTTTCAAATGGAATAAATCACAATCCGAAGGGCACTTTGAAAGGAGAACAGTTGTGATAGTCATGTTGGAATAAACAGAATGGCTGAATGGAGCACGCTCATAATGTGCTGTGCGGTGAGGTAATGACAGGAACACCTGTGTGGGAGAACCAGATTAAAATGCTGGGGAGCGTTGGAATGATGCTTGAATTAAATAGTTTTTTAGCTTTTGTTTCCCCTGCATTCAAATGAAGTTGTGATAGAGCTTAAGTGGCATGAAGCCAGAGCAGTGCCCATTCACTGGCTTATGCGATGGACTGCTCCAGGTGGGAAGTTTAGATCAGAGAACATATGAGCAGCCGTAGGGAGCTGTTTTACATGTATACGGCACTGAAGCAGTCAGCGTGTGGAAGCAGCTTCATGCAACGGACCACTCCGGGTGGAATGTATAGATCAGAGAACATATGAGCAGACGTAGAGAGATGTTTGACATGTATACAGTGCCAAAGCAGCCAGTACTTATACAATAAAATCTGTTTCGGTGAATAGAGAATAAAAAGAAAGACATAATAAAATATAACACTTTATGTGGTTGCGATCAACACTGCAAAAACAAATTAGCTGCTGTGTCAGCTTCTGTTGAATAACAAGATTGTTAGGAAAAGCTGTTCTGATGAAGGCGAATGCTTTGCAGCAAAATTGCATCTGATGATCCGAGTCCAACTTCAGACATGCAATCCAAATGCATCCTTCAAAAATGATCTATAAAAAACACTTAATTTTAACATATGACTCTTGTGAAACATATTTAATGTAAATAATCAGCATTTTGTATAAAATTTTACAAAATAATTCTCAAACGATGAACAAAACCAGAAGCTCTCTTGCACAATGTATGTTCTCACATTTCTAACAGGAGAGAGTGCCAGAAAGCAGGTGTTGCAAAACTCAGGTTCAGCTCATCTGAGTTCAGTCTTGCCTGGCTCTGCAGCCTGGCCTTCAAAACACAGCACAGACCAAACCAGTGCATCACAATACAGCATATGATCCCACCACAAGAGCACAGGCAACTTTTCCATGACATCATTCAGCAGGCATTAATCCTGTTAGCGAGTCATTATTTCAGCTTTTTCTCCATCTTCCTCTTGCATCTGTATCATACCTTTCTTTCCCTCTGCTCTCTCTCTCTGTGTGTGTGTGTGTGTGTGTGTGTGTGTGTGTGTGTGTGTGTGTGTGTGTGTGTGTGTGTGTGTGTGTGTGTGTGTGTGTGTGTGTGTGTGTGTGTTAGGGCTGGAGTCAATGATCAGCTGAGTCACTTTTTCTGCAGGGTTATCACATCCTCTGTTGTTCTTCAGACTATGAACTACAAAACACTTCCTCACACTGGCCCCATTTTCACCTTGTTTTGGGTGTTTGAAACAGGATGACACTAGAGACAGGTGTAAACAGGGCCCAGAACATTTTTAAATTTGTCTACTTCAACCAAATTCAGAGGTGGTCAAAAAAGCATGTGACCTCATTGAGTTTGCAGTGTAAACGTAACACGAGTTAGTTTAAACAGCAGCAAAGCACCATTTACTCACCTGTCAATAAACCAATGTGATAAAACAACAGTTTCAAATTAGCTAGTTACAGGTTTGGTTTTTGTTTTGTTCTTTTAATGAAAAAGCTAGAGAACAAGAACTTCACAGAAGTCCACACAGCTGAAGCTCAGTTAATACAGGTATTCTGCTCTTAACACATATTTGTGATTAGATTAAATGTGTTAACCTCACTCTCCTGGCCTCAAGAGGCATTCTAGACTTCAGCACCCCTAAATTTAATCTCAGCCCCCCTAAAAATCTGTGCAATTTAGCGCATAAGTGTTTTAAACAGCTGCAGACGCAATGCTGCACTTGTTTGAAGCGAAAGGTGCTTTGGAGGCTTTTCTTGCCTATAAAAACTGACTAAAGCATGAGCCAATAGCAGTGGAGTGGATGTGAAGGAGCGAATCATTGGTTTTAACCCACTGAATGAATAAGCCCCATTTATTCATTCAATTCATAGTTTGATAATCTGGTTTAACAAGGAGAGACAGGTGCTAGATTAATTAAGAATAAAATTTACAAATTACATAATAATTACGTCAGGACATAATTAAACCACGTAATTACTTGCATGCTATGTTGTCCTATGTGTATACCTTGATGCTAATGCACAGTTGTTCACAAAATTATATACTTTGTTGTCATTTGTGGGAAAATGCTTTCAACATTTAAGCACTTAAAGTCTCTTAGTAGACAAGCTGATTTGAAATAAGTATTCTGCCCCTACTAAGATGAGTGCTGCAGTGCTTGAGCCTGACTAGCTCAGTAGATAGCTAACAGGTTCCTTCAAGAAAGACTCAAATGCCTGACTTTGTCAAATAATATGTCTTGTGTATCATAATTAAATTACTACATTCAGATTATAATGAATTCAGACATGGGTATTTCTATATAAACAGGCCAACAATCAACTCTTCAATTATATCTTCCCAGAAATACAATTACACAGATGTTTCCTTAAATTATATTTTGAACTATTACAATAACATAATTTTAAACTAAATACTCTAAATACTCTAAATACAGGCATAGGTTTTCAAAGCCTTTTGTAACATCAATCAGCACAACAGGAAAATGCTGCTTTCTGTTAAATTTCTGATGCAAAACTGAACTACAGCAAAGCTAAAGGCACAAACTTAATTAAGACTGCAAATTCACTCTGACCACTAGATGTCACTATAGAATACTTTTACCAAGGTCAGCAAACTCCCTGCTTGGTATAATGTATTATACCACTGTCCCTTTGAACAGCAACACAACTTCTGAAATAGGTCTTAAGTATACTTTGGGAGTGACTTGTTTGATAACTTTAACCTCCACTTTACGAACCCTGTTATTTTGACTAGGGATGGGGTTTATCACAACTCTAGTAGGCCATTCAATTCTTTTAAGTAGTGTATCTTTCAGAAGAACATCTCAAACTTACATCTCTGACACTTGATACTAGTCTTTTACTTCCAGTTATCCACAGTCCAGCTGACTGAAGAGCACCTTCTTTGAAATGCCTACCTTGATTTACAACTTGATCGTGATAGTGCCTGAAAAGTTAAGTAGCAATGTGATGATTTTTGGGAATAATGATGGGGTGTTCCTCTTCCCAACATATTTCAGCTGACGACGAATGTCCTCCAACTCTTATTACGCCATCTTAGTCCAAGAAGGGGTTCAACTTTCTGAACACACTGCACTTGTGCACCACATCATCTCTGACAAGACACTTTAATTTCTCTGCAAAGATGTCTTGTTGTACAATTTTGATAACCACAATTCTTACTTGTGTTAATTAATCTGTATTGCAGTTAGGAGATCTAGAACATTATTTGGCTTTGTGTACAAGATTGGCCATGGCTCGGATGAGTATTTTCCAGCTGGAGAAGCGTGTAAACCACTGTGAGTTTAGTTGCTTTTCAGAAGTTTTGGTAATGAAGGTTGACACATGTGGTGGTACTTCTAAATCTGTGTCTGGCTCAAATAGGTTATAGGTCTCTGAGTGGAATGTGTCAACCGCCAGAACTGCAGAACAAAGCTCAAGACGAGGAACAGTCTGAGGAGTGCGAGGGGCTAATTTGGATTTTCCCAGGAGGAAGCCAACATAGCTATGCTCCTCTGTGTCAACTGCTCTCATGTAAGCTACAGCTGACATGGCCATAGTAGATGCATCTGAAAAGACACAAAGTTCTCTGTAATGTGTAGAGCGCAGAGAAACACAAATGTACGGCCTTTCAATCTGTAGCTGCTCAAGTTCCAGAAGGGAATTCAGCCATGTCCTCCCCAGTGCCGCTCTTTCAGCTGGTATAGGAGAATCCCACTCACATTGATTATCAAACAGTTCTCTGATTAAACCCTTGCCCTGTATTGTTACAGGCACTAAGAATCCCAGAGGATCATAAAGAGTGTTGACCATTGAGAGGATGCCTCTTCTGGTAAACGACTTTTCTTCTCTTGACACATAATAGGTGAAAGTGTCAGTTTGCAGGTTCCACGTAAGTCCCAAACTTTGTTGCATAGGTAAGAGGTCTGATGGTAACTCAAGGTCTTTTAGATCTTTAGCCAAGTCTTCAGGAGAGAATGCTTCCACTACCACTCTACTGTTGGAGGCTATTTTGTGCAATCTGATGTTTGTCTCTGCTAGTACTTCCTTTGTTTGTGTCAACACCAAAATGTCTTCATCCACATAGAAATTCCTCATAATAAATTGTTTCACCACAGTATCATGCTTATCCTCTCCCAGTAGTGCAGCACTTTGCAGACAGTATATGGCCACAGCGGGTGATGGACTGTTTTCAAACACATGTACTTTCATGTGGTATTCCACAATCTGTTTACCTGGATCATTATTTTCAAACCAAAGAAATCTGAGGAAGTCTCTATGATCTTCACGGCAATGAAGCAATGGAACATGTGCTGTACATCTGCTGTTACAGCTACAGGACACCTAGCAGTGCATTATTCATGTCTGGTCCACACAGGAGCACATAATTGAGGGAGGTGCCTTCGTGTTTGGCACTGGAATCGAATACTACACATATCTGGGCTTTCTTCTGTGGGTGATAAACACCAAAATTAGTGGGGGTGCAAGTTCAGCATGATCTGAGTCAAACTTTGTCTGCATGAATTTGAAAAAATTATCTTTCATGTCTTGTTTTCTTTCCAGAGTGTGGTGGAGGGATGCAAGACGTTTGGCTGCTTGGCATCTGTTATTAGGTAAGCGAGGCCTATTTGGTCTGAAGGGCAATGGTGCTACCCAGAAGTTCCAGTCATTCTTGTAGACCTCTCTGTCAATGATGTCAAGGAAGACTCTGTCCTCAACAGGCATGCATTTACATTTACATTTACATTTATGCATTTGGCAGATGCTTTTATCCAAAGCGACTTACAGTGCACTTATTACAGGGACAATCCCCCCAGAGCAACCTGGAGTTAAGTGTCTTGATCAAGGACACAATGGTGGTCCATTGATTAACAGGAAGTCTACTTTATTATCATGTGCTGTACTTTGTAACACATTTCTGCCAAGGCCATCTGCATCGCCATCAGGAACTGCTGTACCTGTGGTACTTGGATTGTACTTGTATTGTAAAGTAACATAGCACTATCAAACTTTTCACGTTACTAGTACATGGTGAAAGAATGGATGGGCATCCATTACTCAGTATGTTGGTTCTAAAAACACTGACATTGCTAGTTTTATTTGTTCTAACAAGACATACTGTACCTCTCAGACGATCACCCAACCAAGATCTAAGCATTGTGCAAATTGTGCATTGTGAGGTACACTGCGCAGTTCTCGTACCTTGTGCACCTGTCTCTGAGGAGCAAAAGTATGGCTGCTGGTATCTTATCTGCTACAGCCTTGAGATGTGGATGTTGTTTAGCAATTTCTGGTGAAGGTATCTCAGACTTGTAGTCTGGAAGAATGTCACATTCAATTAAAGTGGGCAAGGAGATTTTGGTTTTACCATCGAATGACTCAACAACAAAGTTACTTGCACGTCTGCCTACTGTCTCAATGACTCCAGAACATGTCTCCAAGGTGTATGGTGTTCCATTTTCTTTAATGCCATAGTAATCAAATAATTGTGTTTTGGCTAAAGACTTGTTGCTTTTTTCATCAAGAACAGCATAGACTTTGAAAGCTGTCTCTTTATGTCATGATGGATTGACACTGACAATAAAAAATTGAGAACATGATCTTGAGCTTGTTCCCTTTCCACGAATCTCAGTGCACTTAGATGTTACTGACAAAGCATCCATTTTTACTTGCTTCCCGCCTTGGTCTTCAGTCAAGGTGTAGCTATCAGCTTTCCACTTTGCTGGAACTGGATGTAACGCAGATAGGTGCTGGTTGCTGTTACATTCTTTACACTGCACAGGCCTGTCACAGTCCTTGGCAAAAATGAATGGATGATGCACAGTATCTGAAATCTGGTTATCCCTGTTTGATATTCATGGGAATTTTTCAACCTTTTTGAGCAAAGCATTTTCTATTACTTCAGCTGAGCCACAAATGTCTTCCAATCTTTGCCATACCATTTTAAGATCAGCCCCAGCGTTGTGAATGTGTACTGCTCTGATTCTCCTAGCTTGTTCAGATAATGATGGCCCAAGACATTTACAGAGTAAATCGAGCTCCTCTTCTGTCACTCACTCGACGTTGTGTCAATTGTAGTGACACAAGGGGCTTCTTTTGGGATTCTCGGATACCTCTGAATATGAAAAAGGCCAATGCCAAAGACATATGAGTATAAAAGGTGGGATGTGCCTCTGTTCAGTCAGATTCTTTCTTCGGAGCCGAATGTTGGATCTGTGGCGCATTGCCAGTGGCTTTCTCCCTCCTCTGCACGCCAGTGCAGTCCACGTCCCTGGGCGCTTCGACAGTCTTTTAAAAGAGCAACACTGCTCTAAAAGAGTATTATTTTCAAAGAAAATAAAAGAGTTAAAGCTAGGCGTCGAATGTCTTTTTAAAGATGCTTCTTTATCAAGATGCCCTTTGCGTTGTTCCTGTATGCGGCAGATATCTCTCTGCTTCTGAGGCAGCATTTGTAGATGGTTCGTGTACTCATTGCGAGAACATGACCATGGCATCATTGCAGTCGCGGCTTTCCTTTCTCAAAGGAAACGCCACTCCAGCCGCCCCCGCATTGCTCCTTCTTCCCACGGGATTGAGGACGACCCGGCAGGCAATGGAGGCAATTTGGGGAGTTGAGCGGGCACGGTTTCGCCGGGTAAATCCCCACAAACCACCTTTCCCCCAGCACGCTTGATTGCTTCTGTCCGGGCTCGACATGAGACCGGCTTGCCTCACGGCCAGTCTGATGTCTCCTTTGGGGTCATGGAGCAGGATGATGATATCACCGCTGCATTGGAGAGCGTCGCGGCATCTTAAGCGGAGGACTCAGTCCGAGGCTGATGCTCAGATGTCAGATATACTTGCCCGGGCCGCCATGACCGGTTCCTTCCTTCCCGGAGGTGCATGACAAGCTAAAAAGGTCATGGAGGGCACCTTTAACTGCCCGGAATTGACCTCCTTACTTGTCCGCTCTCACTACCCTTGACAGCGGGGCAGTCCACGAGTACATGACGGCCCTCCAGGTGGACAAACCTGTGCCCACAAAGCGCAACCACTTGCCGGGATAATCCCTCCGGGATCACGCCGTCCTGCATGCCTTAGCCCTCCTGCAATTTCACCAGGCCAAGGTACTAAAAGATCTACACGTGAGTAGTCCTGATCCTGATGTGCTGCAGGAACTGCGCTCAGCTACCGACCTCCCCCTCCAGGCCACAAAGGTCACAGCGCGAGCACTCGGACAGGCGATGGCCACCGTTGTGGTCCAGGAATGTCATCTTTGGCTGAACTTGGTGTAGATGCTGGAAACTGACAAAGCCCGCTTTCTCACCGCCATCTCCCAGCTCGGCCTATTCGGCGGCACCGTTGAAGACATTGCTCAGCAGTTTTCATTGGTGAAGAAGCAGACGGACACCATACAACATATCCTACCTCGGCACCAGTCTACAGCCAGCCGAGCCCCATCTGCTCGCTGAGGGCGTCCCCCAGAGGCAGCAAGAAACCAGTAGGTAGCTCTGTCGCAACCAGGGCCGGCGTAGAGTCAACTGCAAGAAGCGGATGCCCCCTGTCTCACGAACCTCCTCCAGGACCCGGAAGCCTCCCAAGTGTTCCTGAGACAGACCGCCCAGGGGATGAAATGTTCGCTCAGGAGCTGGTTGCCAGACCACTCCTTCCCCTGGTGGAGGGCCAAGTGGAGAATCATTGGTTTCCGTTTATTCATTGCCAAAGTACCCACTCTTTCAATAAAAGAGTGATTTCCTCATCCCCTGGGTTAACTAGCCGGTGCCTGCAAACTCCGTTCTCATGGCGCCCCGGCAACAGAACCTTACAAGCAAAGTGGCACCCTGGACGTATAAACTTCACCTCCATATCTGTACAGCGTTCACAACCCCAGCTGGCTGGTTCTGACAAGTCCAGAGGATGCATACCAGGACCACCTCCTCAGTCACTAACCCGCCCCCTACCGGGTACGTGGAGCAAGGTAAGTGCCTTGAGTTCCTTCTCAGCACACATGCCTCATGTCATAACTTTACCTCCCAACGCAACACTACCAGCTCCCCACAGCTGTGAAGCCCCACCGGTTTGCGTACTCATTGCGAGAACATAACCATGGCATCATTGCAGTCGCGGCTTTCCTTTCTCAAAGGAAACGCCACTCCAATTACTACATTCAGATTATAATGAATTCAGACATGAGTATTTCTATATAAACAGGCCAACAATCAACTTTTCAATTATATCTTCCCAGAAATACAATTACACATATGTTTCCATAAATTAAATTTTGAACTATTTCAATAAACTAATGCTAAACTAAATACTCACAGGCACAGGTTTTCAAAGTCTTTTGTAACATCAGTTAGCATGACAGGAAAATGCTGCTTTCTGTGTAATTTCTGATGCAACACTGAACTACTGTGATTTCCTCATCCCCTGGGTTAACTAGCCGGTGCCCGCAAACACCGTTCTCATGGCGCAACAGAACCTTACAAGCAAAGTGGCACCCTGGAAGTAGAAACTTCACCTCCACATCTGTACAGTGTTAACAACCCCAGCTGGCTGGTTCTGACAAGTCCAGAGGACGCATACCAGGACCTCCTCCTCAGTCACTAACCCACCCCCTACTGGGTACGTGGAGCAAGGTAAGTGCCTTGAGTTCCTTCTCAGCACACATGCCTCATGTCACATCTTTATCTCCCGACACAACACTACCAGCTCGAAGCTTCACTGGGTATGTCAAAAACGATTGTCTATTTAGTGCCCCTAGCGCAGACCTTGGACCCACCTTAGTGGTCAAAATCCAGCACCCTGTGCGTGGAAATCGTTACCCTTTTGCAAAAGAATGCGAAAGAACCTTTCCCTCCAGCCGAGATGGAGAAGGGTTTCTACAGCCCTTACTTCATCGTACCCAAAAAAGGAGGTGGGTTGAGGCCAATCTTGGACCTGCGAGTTCTCAACCGGGCTTTTTACAAACTCCCATTCAAGATGCTCACACAAAAACACATTCTAACGTGCATCCGACATCAAGATTGGTTTGCAGCGATAGACCTGAAGGACGCGTGCTTCCACGTCTCAATTTTGCCCTGACACCGACCCTTTCTACGAATCGCGTTCGAGGGCCGAGCATACCAGTACAAAGTCCTCCCCTTCAGTCTGTACCTGTCCCCTCATGTCTTCACGAAGGCTGCCCTTGCCCCGCTAAGGGAAGTGGGCATCCGCATGCTCAACTACCTCAACGTCTGGCTGATCCTAGCTCACTCTCGAGAGACACTATGTGCCCACAGGGACCAGGTGCTCAGGCACCTCAGTCGTCTAGGGCTTCAGGCCAACTGGGAAAAGAGCAAGCTCTCCCCGGTTCAGAGCATCTCTTTTCTCAGCAAGAAGTTAGACTCAGTCACAATGGTAGCGTGTCTCACATATGAGCGCGCACAGTCGGTGCTGATTTGCCTCTCATCATTCAAAATAGGCACTGCGGTCCCCCTAAAACAGTTCCAGAGGCTCCAGGGGCATATGGAATCCTCAGCCGCAGTCGCAGCGCTAGGGTTGATGCATATGAGACTGCTCCAGCACTGGTTCAGTCTCAAGCTGCGAGGTGGCACGTATCGTGTGATTTTCACCCCCTCTGCTGTCAGTTACTCAACCCCTGGACAGACCTCTGTTTTTTACGGACTGGAGTCCCCCTGCAGCAGGTGTCCAGGTGCATCGTGGTCACAACAGACTCCTCCAAACAGGGTTGGGGAGCCGTGTGCAACAGGCACGCAGCCGCCAGATCCTGGATGGGCCCGCAGCTACGTTGGTACATCAACTGCCTAGAGTTGATAGCCGTATTTCTTGTCCTGCGGAGGTTTCTCTCGCTGATTCGAGGCAAGCGCATCTTGATCCATTCAGACAGCACTGCAACGGTAGCGTACATAAATCGCCAAGGCAGCGTGCGCTCTCATCATATGTCACAACTCGCCCGCTACCTCCTCCTTTGGAATCAGGACTGACTGAGGTCACCACACGAGAACTAACATTGCCTAACAGGTGCTGTGCAAGGTCAGGGAGGACAGGGAACAAGTTACTCTAGTGGCCCTTACTGGCCCACCCAGATTTGGATCTCGGATCTCACGCTCCTCGCGACAGCACCTCCCTGGCAAATCCCCCTGAGGAAACACCTTCTTTCTCAGGGATGGGGCACCCTCTGGCATCCACACCTAGATCTCTGGAACCTCTGCATCTGGCCCCTGGGTGGGATGTGGTAGATCTGGGTTGTCTACCACCAGCTGTCATAGACACCATCAACCAAGCCAGAGCTCCCTCCACCAGGCAGCTTTATGCCCTAAAGTGGCACCTTTTCGCAAATTGGTGGCCTTCCTGATCTGAAGACCCGCAGAGGTGTGCAGTCGGGTCAGTGCTCTCATTCCTACAGGGAAAGCTGGAGGAGCAGCTGTCCCTCTCAACCTTGAAGGTATATGTTGCCGCTATAGCAGACCACCATAACGCAGTGGACGTACCTTGGAAAGCACGATCTGATAATCGGGTTTCTAAGAGGCGCCCGGAGGCTGAACCCTCCCAGGCCATGCCAGTTCCTCTCATGGGATCTCTCCGTGGTCCTTACGTGCCTTCAGAGAACCCCGTTCGAGCCTCTAGAATCAGTTGAGCTAAGTGCCCTCTCCCAGAAGATGGCCCTCCTGATTGTGCTTGCTTCCATCAACAGGGTTAGAGACCTGCAAGCACTCTCTGTCAGCTACACTTGCCAGGAGTTCAGTCCAGCAGATACTCCTGTCATCCTAAGACCAAGACTGGGCTCCATGCCCAAGGTTCCTACGACCCCTTTTAGGGACCAGGTAGTGAACCTACAAGCACTGCCCTGGCAGGAGGCAGACCCAGCCTTATCATTGCTGTGTCCGGTACGTGCTTTGTGTACCTATTTGGAACTCACAGAGCTTTAGACTCTCTGAGCAGTTCTTTGTTTGCTTTGGTGGACAGCGGAAAGGGAACGCTGTCTCCAAACAGAGGCTTGCCCAATGGATAGTCAATGCAATTGCATTAGAGTATCCGACCCTGGCCGTGGCTGCCCCCTTGCAGGTTTGAGCACTTTATACAAGAAGTGTGGCATCCTCGTGGGCACTGGCCAATGGCACCTCTCTAGCGGACATCTGAAGAACAGCAGGCTGGGCGACACCCAATACCTTTGTGAGATTCTACAATCTCCAGGTTGAGTGGGGTTGAGTCGGTTTCGTCTCGTGTTTTGTCAGGCCGAGCAAGTAGAACTCGGAACACAGGACGACTGACCAGGTGTTAGCGCCCTTCCCCTTCACTGAGATGATTACGTGCGCTGTTTCTCCCAGGACAGTCCACTAAACTCACGCTCCATGGATGTCTTTCCTCAATAGCCCTCTGGTCCACAAATTCAGCGGAGGAATTCCCGACCATACCCACTACGGGTACTAATTACTCTGTACTGGAATAGGTGCTCCACAGTGTTCGCCTTCATGGATTAATCCCCCTGTGTGTATTTTACATGGTACAGTCCCCCTACCAGCGGACCCACGTAGGGGGACTGTACCCTCTGCCCCCTGGTTGCTGTTTGTAGAAACTCCTACCTCACAGCAGGTAGGATCTACCACCGCACCACTTCCACATGTGGCCTAAAAACCCATCTGAGGTATTCGCCACATTTAACCTCCCCCCAGCCTGGGCAGGATGTGGTCTCTGCCGGGTCTATTCCCCCTGAAAGAATTGGAGTTGGAATAGAATGCCTTCCCCGATGCATGTTATAGCTAGATGGCCCCAGCCACATCTAACACTCTATGAGGAGAAACATAGAGAAAAGGCAGCGGCTGGTGCATGGAGTGATTTTCTCTTTTGAACGAATTCAAAAGACTAGTCACAAGTTAATGACATATAGAGAAACATGGAGTTAATTCACTACTAAAAAACAACCAAGCTTGACATTTATAGTAATAATAGATTCTTGTGGTTTTTTATATAACTTTAATCTATAGAAGTTGCAAAAATCCTCAGTGGTCACACCACTGAGGATAAGACATCAACAGAAGATAAAACTGTAATATCTATAATGTATTAGAGTCATCATTGTGTAGTTTGATCAAATACAATAGTGAATTGTGTTTAAAAATAAGCAATTAGATATTAATTGTATTTAGAACCGCTGTGAGCAAGCTGAAGGTGACTGTGGCAAGGAACACAAAAACTCCATATGTTGTTGGTTAATGGAGAAAAATAACCTTGGGAAAAAATCAGACTCGCTGTGGGGGCCAGTTCCCCTCTGACTTACATCATGAATATAATGCCAATATTACTTAATTATGCATAGTACATGCATAGTTTGGTTTAAAATGATTAAACTAAGTAAGTGTTAAGAGTCAGTGTTTAAACAAAGATTTTATATGAACTGTAAAATGAATGACTAATGTTTTTGAAGTCATCCTGGATTAACTGCAGAAGTTCACAAAGATGCAATTGTCCTTTGTTTGTTGGCTGATGAAGGCTTTTGTTGGCAATTAATTGATAGTCAATGTATTTCATTTCAAGAGTGTAGTCCATCATTAGACCAAGGTTATGCAGGCAGAGATCAGTGAGGTACATCGCAGTTCAAACTGGCCTGTAATTTCGGTGAGGTCCATCCTAAATCCAAGGTTCAGGCAATGGCATATGAAGTATCCCATGTCTTATGGTTGGAGTTGGCATCAGTTCATCCTCTGAAGTCTATCGTAATAGACTGATGTGATGTTTGGCTGGCAACGGCTGCTATTAGTCATCATCACACACGTCATCATATTAGTTGGCATAAAACAATTAACAAAACACTATCGATGCTAAAGAGTGTAACACATTAAATGTGCACATCTAATAGTGTCATTGGGGGCTGAGCCCCCCTATGATGAGCCCCTGGGATGAAGTTTCTGTGTGGGCTGTCTCAGGTAGCACATCTAACATCATGACTCATTTGTGGAGACATCATCCACACATGTCTCTTGAGTTTATGGGAGCAAACCATAAACAGCCTGTGCAAGTTAGTCTCGCCACAGCATTCAGGCAGACCCGCTCTCTCCTCTGATATGTGGATATTCTGATTTTCCTAGAATTTTTTTTTTAATTGAGTGATAGTACTAGTGATTAGCTGAAAAGCAAATTTTGTTACAATTAATATAATTGCATTTTTTTTTTACTTTTATTATTATGTATGTTTTATGCAATGTGCACATAAGAGGCTCTTAAGTTTTGTAATGTCCTTTTGTTAAAAAAAAAATAGTGCAGCATTTATAAATGAGCCTTCACAATAACAATTATTGCCCATCAGCCACTGTGTTTTCAGGTAATGAATTTAAAGAAAGATTCTTTCGTTTTTCTGCTGTACCAAAACCTTACCAAACCATGACCCCAAAACCGAGGTGCATACCGAACCATGAATTTTGTGTAGGGAAGCAACCCTATTAAATAGGGAGCAAGGGAACATCATATAGCTTTCTGGACCACTCGTGTTTGGCAGACATGGGACAATCATAATCAGTACATAGATTCAGAATTTAGAATGCTAAAATGTAGTTTAAGATGTAAGTAGTGATTGGATGCTGACCATACTTTGAATCAGAATTATTTATGCTAATTTCTGATTGATAAAATGCTTCAGCCTTGGCTATCACTTGTTTGTTTAACAGTGCAAAGAGAGAACATTGAGATTTTGTTGCCAAAGGGAGAAAAAAAACATTGTAACATAAAAGTCAAATAATTTGTATTTATATCGTTTTTTTTTATTTGTGTTTTCCCAATACACATTGTTCCAAAGCAACTTTACCAAAAAATCAGCTGTTTTGTCTGTAACATCTAAAAAAATATGAATAATAACTGTGGCGGCGGGGGCGTGGTCGAACGTTCGTCTGGAGAGAGACAGAGCGGGAAGGGTGCACACACCTGAGCTCTATAATGTCTAACACCTGTTTCCGATTGCAGTAAACACAGGGGAGAGTGATATAAGGATGAACCACGTCAGACCGAGGGAGCTACCACACACGCACGCACTGAAAAGCGTGATTAATGAGTGACTGCAGAAAAGCTATTTTGAGTTTGTCTAATTTCAATTAAATTAGACAGGTCTTTAGACCTACCTTTTAGACCTACCTTTTTGAGTTAATGTCCCAAGTTTCCCCCTTTCCCTCCCTACGAACTCCTTCACACCAACACTCCTGGGGCCTTTTGCACGGTGTGTAAGTTAAAACTTAGCCTATTTGTGGCATAAATTGGCACGAAGTGACTATTTCTGCACTTCTAAATATTTGAGCGTTGTAGGCTACCATTAAAGTTAGGTAGAACGCTACGTATAAACTAAACGGATGGAATAAAAAAGCAGACTGATATTTTGTGACATTACTGAGCTCATGTTTTGTGTGACAGGCTTCAATTCTTTTGTATCGTAAGGATGAAAGGACATACAGTATGATGTTGGCATTCACACTCGTTTACATTTACAAGAGAGAAAATAAAAGCATACTTTTAAGCGTCTCTTCAGCATGAAACCGATCTAACGGTGGAGTTTTCAGTGAGCGGTGTCAAGTGTCAACATATACGAAATATATAAGCTATTAAAATGAATAAATGTCTATTTTTCAAGCCTGTTGTATAATTATTTATTTATCACCCCTTATTAATTTTAGATACTGTTCCTATATATTGCTATTTACACAGGGCAAATATAGTATTTATCAAATCTACTTTTATTTAATATCGTATTTTAATGGGGGATATAATTTATTACAGCTGACAGTTACATGCAGGGGCGAAAATTTCATCAAAATGTTGGGGGGACAATAAACATAACAATTATCAAGAGCAATTTTTGAAGGGGACACCAAGGTTATTTTTTGTTGTTGCCCTGTTTGCATTTGTATTATTTTATTTCTTAAACAATTATTTTAAAAATATATCATTATATTATTTACAATACACATATTTTAATTATATTTTAGGGGGGACAACCCTCAGATGGGGGGGTCCTGACCCCCGCGATTTCCGCCTATGGTACACGAGCAGACAAGGTTTGAACATCAACCTAAACAAGATCAAAATTAATTTCACAGCTTTTTAACACTTCGGTGTATAAATTTGAAGGCTGTTTATTGGATCAATACATGTAAATGTTATATTATGCAATGACACATTACTTTACGGGGAGCTTAAGACCTACAAGTTAAGTCTTGCCTTAAGAACAGTTAGTGTGTCTTAGTAAATTAGTTACAAACTAACTAGTAGTTACGAAGCCCTTATTATGAACTTTAGGTGAGAACTTGTGCACAGCTGGTGCAACCCTTGAAATTTTATAAATAATTGATGGGGAAAATTTCTGACTTTCTTTAGCTTGTTATTATTTAAAATTTCACAACTTAGTCCTGCTGTCCCCATATGAGGACATACATTTTTAGGAAAAACTATTATTTCTCTTGAAGTATTATATTTATGATAATATTAATATTTAATGTACACCACGATTAATTACAGAAAACTGTGATTAGTTACATTTTTTAACGATTCACGGCCTAATATAAACTCAGCAAAAAAAGAAATGTCCTCTCACTTGCAACTGCTTTTATTTTCAGCAAACTTAACAATTGTAAATATTTGAATGAACATAAAAGATTAAACAACTAAGACATAAACTGAACAAGTTTCACAGACATGTGACTAACAGAAATGGTCCCTGAACAAAGGGGGTGTCAAAATCAAAAGTAACAGTCATTATCTGGTGTGGCCACCAGCTACATTAAATACTGCAGTGCATCTCCTTCTCATGGACTGCACCATATTTGCCAGTTCTTGCTGTGAGTTGTTACCCCACTCTTCCACCAAGGCATTTACAAGTTTGGCCCTAGCCCTCACCCTCCAATCCAACAGATCCCAGACGTGTTCAATGGGATTGAGATCCGGGCTCTCGCTGGCCATGGCAGAATACTGGCATTCCTATCTTGCAGGAGATCACGCACAGAACGAGCAGTATGGCTGGTGGCATTGTCTTGCTGGAGGGTCATGTCAGGATGAGCCTGCAGGAAGGGCACCACATGAGGGAGGAGGATGTCTTCCCTGTAACACACAGCATTGAGATTGTCTTCAGTGACAACAAGCTTAGTCCGAAGATGCAGTGACACACTGCCCCAGACCATGACGGACCCTCTATACCTCCAAATCAATCCCGCTCCAGAGAACAGGCCTCTGTGTAAAGTTCATTCCTTCGACGATAAACACGAGTCTGACCAGACAAAACCACGACTCATCAGCGCTGTCTTAGGCATCTCACAGTACGGACATTGCAATTTATTGCCCTGGCCACTCCATGCAGTATACATAAGGCACGTTCACGTAGATGAACAGGGACCCAGGGCATCTTTATTTTGGTGTTTTTCAGAGTCAGTAGAAAGGTCTCTTTATTGTCCTAAGTTTTTATAACTGTGACCTTAATTGCTTACCATCATTAAGCTGTTAGTGTCTTAATGACTGTTCCACAGGTGCATGTTCATTAATTGTTTATGGTTCATTGAACAAGCATGGAAAACTTTGTTTAAACCCTTTACAATAAAGATAAGTAAAGTTTTTTTGGATTTGTACATAATTATCTTTAAAATACAGTGTCCTGAAAAAGGGACTTTTCTTTTTTGCTGAGTTTATATACTTTTACTATACAAAATGTCAGTAATTTTAATGCTAAAAGGATGTAAAAATGCTACAGAATTTTTTTAATTAAACCTGGTTAACAGGTATTTAACTTGATATATACTGTAATAAAAAAAAACACCATATAATTAACAAGATAATACATGTAATTTTACGGTCAAATATTTTACAATTTAGATTACAATTTAAAGTATGATTTTATTGTATAATTAATTGTAAAAAAATGTATGTTACAGGTATGTTTAACAAGAAAATGTACTGTATGTACTTTGTATGGTTAACTATTGTTAAAATTCCCATGATAAACAACAATGGGGCATTCCAAAAATACCATTTAATTTTATTTGATGGCAATAGTTATGCTTCTTGTTTTTAATATCTGTTATATACAGCCGTGGCCAAAAAGTATTGAGAGTGACATAAATTTTGCTGCTTCAGTATTTGTAGATTATTTTTTTGCATGTTTCTATAGTATACTGGAAAACAATAAGCATTTCTTGAGTTTTAAAGGCTTTTATTGACAAAAACATTCAATATATACAAAGAGTCAATATTTACAGTGTTGACCCTTGTACTTTATAACCTCTGCAATTCAATCTGTCATGCTGGATATCAGCTTCTGGGCCAAATCCTGACTGATGGCGATCCATTCTTGCCTTATTAGTGCTCAGAGTTGATCACAAATTGTGTGCTTCTGCTTGTCCACTCGCCTTTTGAGGATTGATTACAGGTTCTCTATGGGATTAAGATCCGGGGAGTTGCCTGGCCATGGATTCATAATTTCAATGTAATGATCTCCAAGTCACTTCATTATCAATCTTGCCTTGTGATATGGTGCTCCATCATGCTGGAAAATGCACAGATAATCACCAAATTGCTCCTGGATTGTTGGGAGAAGTTGGTCTTGCAGCACGTTTTCATACCATTCTTTATTCATGGCAGTGTTTTTGGGCAAAATTGTGAGAGTGCCCACTCCCTTGGATAAAAACAACCCCACACATGGATGGTCTAAGGATGGTTCACTGTTGGCACGACACAGGACTCATGGTAGTGTTCACCTTTTCTTCTCTGTACTATCGATTTTCCAGATGTCCCAAACAGTCGGAAGGGGGCTTCATCAGAAAATAACTTTGCACCAGTCGTCTGCTGTCCAATCCTAGTACTTCCTGCAGAATTTCAGTCTGTCTTTGATATTTTTCTTGGAGAGAAGTGGCTTCTTTGCTGCCCTTCTTGACACCAGGCCATTGTCCAAAAGTCTTCGCCTCACTGTGCGTGCAGATGCACTCACACCAACCTGCTGCCAGTATTGAGCAAGCTCTGCACTGGTGGTGACACGATTCCATAGCGGACTCCTCAGGAGGAGACGGTCCTAGCACTTGCTGGAAACTCTGGGACATCCTGAAGCCTTCTTAACTGCAGTTGAACCTCTATCCTTGAAGTTCTTGATGATCCGGTAAATGGTTCTTTCAGGTGCAATATTCTTTGCAGCAATTTCCTTGCATGTGAGGCCATATTGATGCAAAGCGATGATGGCTGCACGTCTTTCTTTAGAGGTAACCATTGCGAAAAAGAACACAATGATTGGAAGCACTTCTTCCCTCTTTTTATAGCAATCAGTCTGCTCTAACAATCCAATCAGAATGATAGAGTGATTTCACCAGACAATACTCGTTCACACTTTCCCAGGTGCTGCTGATATGATTAGTGAAATTATGTGCCAGGAAATGGCACTGCAAATTTGGTGTGTCACTGCAAATACTTTTGGCCACGGCTGTACACTGGGGTGTTCTGTGTTATATTTCATGTAATTTATTTAATGTTTATTGCATGTTTTATTGTCAAATGTGTTAACGTGATGGTATTTTTTGTTTGTGTAAGTGGCACTGTGCACTGTCTTTACATGCGTATTAACTATTGCTCCTGGAAGGGCCACTCTTGATGAACACTGTGTCATCATGTGGCCTTATGTAGTACGGTGATTAACAGCACAATTTATTGTGAAGAGCAGACTTTTATATTTCCAGAAGTTTAGTATATCATCATTTAAAAATATAGGTGGTGAACTGTAAAATTTACAGCAATCAAAATTACATTCTGTAAAGCCTGAATCATGGTCACTGTATTGTTTTATGGTACATTTCTGGCAACCACAGCTGTCTGTATTTTACAGTAAATTTAACCAGTGATGGGCAGTAGCTTCACTACAAATATAGCAAAACTATTAGCTTAACTACATATTCTCAGTAGGGGCACATTACCGCTCAGAGTTACACTGGCTGAAGCCCAGAAGCCCACAACTCCTAGGGGGGCCCCTCTCGCAGCATCCACCAACCCATTCTCCCACATCGACTTCAGTATTGGTCAAATCGCAGTCATTGTTGTCTAAGTCGAGTCACAAGTCTTCTTTGATTATGTTGAGTCAAGTTGCAAGTCATTAAATTAGTGACTCGAGTCCAAGTCAAGTCCAATTCATGCCACTTGAGTCCACAACCCTGGAAAGACATGAGGGTGAACTGTTCCTTTTAATACTTTGTTCAAATCACTAACCCTAAGTTTGAGAAATAATAATATGTGTGTCTTGACAAACACCAATTCAAATAATAAATACTGAGTGTTCATTATGAGTCTTTTATTCAAGATATTGCCTCTGAACTTTGATGCACAAGTGCAACTGGAAGTCAGATGTGGATGAAGCTGCATCCAGTGTCAAGCAAAACATTTTTCCTTTTTTTTCTGATCTCATTTCTCTCACCTTCTTTTTTATACTTTGTTTCTCTCCTCCTCCTCTGCTTTTCCCTTGAAATTGATTTCGTCTTGTTTGTCTTGGCAGTAATCAGATCAGCTGTGGGATTACATTTCAGTGGCATAGCACCTTCAACCCCAGGCAAATTATTTGTCCAAACTTAATAATAAAACACTTTCGATGTATTGTCAGAGGTAAACAGTAGTTGTAATAAAACGTTGCCTGGGGTACAGACTTCTTTTAAGTTGTAAAACCCTATTCGGGTTGGCCTACACACCCAAGGTAGCCACACCATTATGATAAAATGAATCACATTTAAATGAACAAGGACATTTTGGGAGTGGGAGTGAGGGAAACCCAGAGATCAGTGACAGGATAGCAGGTAAATTGAGCATTTTACTGTAAAACAAATGTCCAATAAATAAATGCTTTTTGATGTGTGTGTGTGTGTGTGTGTGTGTGTGTGTGTGTGTGTGTGTGAGCGTGTATTTATCACTTTGTGGGGACCAAATGTCCCCATAAGGATAGTAAAACCCGAAATTTTTGACCTTGTGGGGACATTTTGTCGGTCCCCATGAGGAAAACAGCTTATAAATCATACTAAATTATGTTTTTTGAAAAGGTAAAAATGCAGAATGTTTTCTGTGAGGGTTAGGTTTAGGTGTAGGGTTAGGTTTAGGGGATAGAATATAAAATGTGTACAGTATAAAAACCATTATGTCTATGGAAAGTCCCCATAAAACATGGAAACACAACTGTGTGTGTGTGTGTGTGTGTGTGTGTGTGTGTGTGTGTGTGTGTGCGTGCGTGCGTGCGTGCGTGCGTGCGTGCGTGTGTGATATAAATATGGTAATAATAATTCAGTATTAAGAAATACACTTACTGAGCACTTTATTAGGAACATCATACCAATACTGGTTAGGACCTCCCTTTCCTCTCAAAACAGCCTCAATTCCACATGATGTTATAAACCATCCTGTGAGATTCTGGTCCATGTTGACATGATTGCATCACACAATTTTGCAGATTTTTCAGCTGCAAATTTATACTGTGAATCTCCCGTTCCCCTTCTGTCGCTCTCTCCACGTTGTGTCGGAGAAGCGACACTAGGGGTCTCTCTTGAGTGCTGATATTCACCTCTGATCTTATTGAAAAGGGCCAATGGGAGTTGGCAGTCAGTATTTGCATACGCCCCCGGACATACGGGTATTTCAGCAGGGCAAATACGGGAGTTCATTCAGAAAATTTCTTTGGAGCCGATGGTCTGTCTGCAGTTTGCTGCGAGTTACACGCCACTTAAATGTTCCTGTTTTCCTCTGACGATCTGCATGCTGTTGGATCTTGACGGCGCACAACAGCGGCTTTCTCCTTCTCAGTGCACGGCGTGCATTGTTGCCCCTGAGCGCTTCGACAGCGCAGACACGTACACACACACACTGTGTATTAAAAGAGTTTTTACTAAAAGAGTAATTTCTCTAAAAGAGCAAACACAGCGGCGTTGAACATCCTTTTAAGGACGCGTCTTTTTCAAGATGCCTTTCCGCCCCGTCGTTCCTGGATGCGGTAGAGTGCTCTCTGCTTCAGACGGCCACAGGCGCTGTCTCGTGTGGTTGGGCCGCGATCACACCGAGGCGGCGTTTGTGGATGGTTCATGTTCTCACTGCGAGAACATGACCATGACCACGTTGCGGTCGCGGCTCGCTTTCAACAGAAAGCAAGCCACTCCAGCTGCACCCCGCATTGCTCCTTCTTCCCACGGGATTAAGGATGGTGCGGTTGGCACTGGGGGCGATTTGGGGGCGGCAGCGGGTGCAGTTTCGCCGGGTAGCCCCCCGCGAACCTCCCGTTCCCCGACACGCTCGCTGGTCTCCGTCCATGCTCGCGGCGATAGCGGCTCGCCTCACGGCCCGGCTGTCTATCCTCCCGAGTCCGAAGCAGATGAGCTCGTTGCTGCATCGGAGAGTGCGGTGTCTGATGCCGAGGACTCCCCTGGACTGCCGCCTTTGGGCCAGCAGGCCCAGGCTGAGGCCGACGCTCAGATGTCCGACATTTTTGGCTGGGCCGCCTTGAGCGTGGGGTTGGACTGGAACCCTCCATCCTCCCCACAGCCTTCTCGGTTGGATGATTGGTTCCTGGGGGCAGCGCGCCGTTCGCGGCCTCGCATCCCCCCGGTCCCTTTCTTCCCGGAGGTGCATGATGAGCTGACGTCTACGTGGAGAGCCCCGCTCTCCGCTCGTCTAGGTGCCACCCGCTTCACTCTCTCCACCCTCGACGGCGGAGAGCGCCACGGGTACGACGCGATTCCCCAGGTTGATAGGGCAGTTGCGCACCATCTATGCCCCGGTAGCCCTACCTCCTGGCGGGGTCGCCCAGTACTCCCATCCAAGCCCTGTAGGACAACATCCTCGCTTAACGCGAAAGCCTACACTACGGCTGGACGCGCTGCCTCCGCCCTGCATGCGATGGCCCTCCTGCAAGTCCACCAGGCCAAAGCTCTCAGAAACATGCATGGGGTGGACCTGATCCTGATGTGCTGCAGGAACTGCGCTCAGCGACCGACCTCGCCCTGAGAGCGACGAAGGCCACAGCGCAGGCACTCGGACAGACGATGGCCACCCTAGTGGTCCAGGAACGCCATCTTTGGCTCAACCTGGTCGAGATGCGTGAGGCTGACAAAAACCGCTTCCTGGACGCACCTGTCTCCCAGATTGGCCTTTTCGGTGACACCGTCGAGGACTTCGGCCAACAGTTCTCCGCGGTGAAGAAACAGACGGAGGCCATTTCGCACATCATGCCCCGCCGCAGACCTGCCGCTACGAGCCCTGCCCCGTCTGCCCACCGAGGGCGTCCCCCTGCGAGGAAACCAGCTCCTGTTCCGCCTCAACCCGGGCCCAGCTCTCAGCCCCAGCATCGAGCACTCCGCAGGCGGCGCACGCCCCCTGTCTCACGAACCCCCTCCAGGACCCGGAAGGCTCCCAAGCGTTCCTGAGACAGCCAACCCAGAGCCGAAGACGTTAGCTCCGGAGGTGGTAAGACCGCTCCGTCCCCCGGTGGAGGGCCGGGAGGAGAATCCTTTGTTTTTTCATTTGACACACCCCCTGACGGGGGCTGCAGTACCCACATTCTCAATAAAAGAGCTATTTCCTTTGCCTCTGGGTCACCTGGCCCGCAAATGCCATTTTCACGGCAATGTGCTTTCAGATCACAACAGTCCCGGTACACCGGACGCGGCAATCCCGCCTTCCGCCTGCCCACGACTGTCCCCAGGCCGGTCCAGAGGACGCCAACATCAGACCTCCTCCTCAGTCAAGAACCCGCCCCCTGCCGGGCGCGCGGAGCAAGGTAAGTGCTTTGAGTCTATTCTCAGCACCTCAGCCTCAGGCCGCAACGAAGCCGCCCGACACTGCATTACCTGTTCCGCCCCGCTACGAGGCCCCGCCGGGTACATCCAAAATACTCGTCCCTTTGGTGCCCCTAGCGCAGAGCTGGGAAGCGTGGCTTTCGCTTCCCAACGCATCACACTGGCTGCACTATTCGACTCGGTTACGCAATTCAGTTTGCCCGGCTCCCGCCCCCCTTCAGGGGCGTCCGCTTTTCCGCAGTACACGGCGAGCATGCCAGTTCCCTGCGCACGGAAATCGCGACCCTCTTAGCCAAGGGTGCGGTAGAGCCCGTCCCTCCAACCGAAATGAGGAAGGGTTTCTACAGCCCTTACTTCATTATACCCAAGAAAGGCGGCGGCTTACGACCAATCCTGGACTTGCGAGTTTTCAATCGGGCCTTGTTAAAACTCCCATTCAAAATGCTTACGCAGAGAAATATTCTGGCTGGCGTTCAGCATCTAGATTGGTTCGCAGCGGTGGACCTGAAGGACGTGTACTTCCATGTCTCAATTCTGCCACGACACCGACCCTTCCTACGGTTCGCGTTCGACGGCCAGGCGTTTCAGTACAAAGTCCTCCCCTTCGGCCTGTCTCTGTCCCCTCGCGTCTTCTCGAAAGTCGCAGAGGCGGCCCTTGCCCCGCTACGAGTAGCCGGCATCCGCATTCTCAACTACCTCGACGACTGGCTCATCCTAGCACACTCTCGAGAGTTATTATGCACACACAGAGACCAGGTGCTCCGGCACCTCAGCCGCTTGGGGCTTCAGGTCAACTGGGAAAAGAGCAAGCTCACTCCGGTTCAGAGCATCTCTTTTCTTGGGTTGGAGTTAGACTCAGTCTCAATGACAGCACGTCTCACGAGCAAGCGTGCTCAGTCGGTGCTGGACTGCCTCGCTTCCTTCAAGCCAGGCACAGTGGTCCCTCTAAACTTTTCCAGAGGCTCCTGGGGCATATGGCGTCCTCCACGGCGGTCACGCCGCTGGAGTTGATGCATATGAGACCACTCCAGCACTGGCTCCAGACTCGAGTCCCGAGACAAGCATGGCACCGCGGCACGCATCGGTTAAGGATCACCCCCGCCTGCCTCAAAACACTCCGACCCTGGACAGACCTCTGCTTTTTACGGGCAGGAGTGCCCCTGCAGCAGGTGTCCCGACGCGTCCTGGTCACAACCGACGCCTCCCGGTCCGGGTGGGGTGCAGTGGGCACGCAGCAGCAGGCCGTTGGAAAGGGGCCCCGCTGCGTTGGCACATCAATTGCCTGGAGTTGCTGACCGTCCTTCTTGCTCTCAGGAAGTTCCTCCCGTTAGTTCGGGACAAACATGTCCTCGTGAGATCGGACAGCACCACGGTGGTGGCGTACATAAATCGCCAAGATGGCGTACGCTCCTGCCACATGTCACAACTCGCCCGCCGTCTCCTCCTATGGAGCCAGCCATCTCCTCCTATGGAGCCAGCAGCGACTCAAGTCTCAAGCTGATTTGGGAACGGTTTGGCAAGGCCCAGGTAGACCTGTTCGCCGCCCAGGAAACCTCCCACTGCCCGCTCTGGTACACCCTAATAGAGGCTCCCCTCAGGACAGACGCGCTGGCACACAGCTGGCCCTCGGGGCTGCGCAAGTACGCATTTCCCCCAGTGAGCCTTCTTGCACCGGTGCTGTGCAAGGTCAGGGAGGACAAGGAGCAAGTCACGTTGGTGGCCCCCTACTGGCCCACTCGGACTTGGTTCTCGGAACTCAGGCTCCTCGCGACAGCTCCTCCCTGGCGAATTCCCCTGAGAAAGGACCTCCTCTCTCAGGGACGGGGCACGCTCTGGCACCCGCGCCCAGACCTCTGGAACCTCCACGCCTGGTCCCTGGACGGACGCGGAAGAGCTAGCCGGCTTACCGGCGACCGCTATGAATACCATCAACCAAGCCAGAGCCCCTCTACCAGGCACCTTTACGCCCTAAAGTGGCGCTTGTTCGCAGATTGGTGTTCTGCCCGAGCCGAAGACCCGCAGAGATGCGCGATTAGGTCAGTGCTTCTGTTCCTACAGGAGAGGCTGGACAGGAGGCTGTCCCCGTCCACCCTCAAGGTGTATGTTGCCGCTATCGCTGCCCACCACGATCCTGTAGACGGCAAGTCTTTGGGTAAGCACGACCTGATCCTCAGGTTCCTGAAAGGTGCCCGGAGGTTGAATCCCTCCCGGCCAGGCCTAGTTCCCTCCTGGGATCTCTCGGTAGTCTTGGCAGGACTCCAGAGACCTCCCTTCGAGCCACTCGAATCAGTTGGACTCAGAGCCCTCTCTCTTAAGACGGCCCTGCTGATCGCGCTCGCCTCCATTAAGAGGGTCGGGGACCTGCAAGCGTTCTCTGTCAGTGACACTTGCCTGGAGTTCGGTCCGGCAGATACGTCTGTGATCCTAAGACCGCGACCGGGCTATGTGCCCAAGGTTCCTACCACACCATTCTGAGATCAGGTAGTGAACCTGCAAGCGCTGCCCCGGGAGGAGTCAGACCCAGCCCTTTTGTTGCTGTGTCCAGTGCGCGCCCTGCGCATTTACCTGGACCGCACACAGAGCACCAGACGCTCTGAGCAGCTCTTTGTCTGCTTTGGGGGACGGCAGAAAGGGAATGCCGTCTCCAAACAGAGGCTCGCCCACTGGGTTGTCGATGCCATCACACTGGCTTATCACACCCAGGCCGTGCCCCTACCCTTACGGGTCCGAGCTCACTCAACAAGGGGTGTTGCGTCCTCGTGGGCACTGGCCAAGGGCACCTCCCTAGCAGACATCTGTAGAGCTGCGGGTTGGGCAACACCCAACACCTTCGCGAGGTTTTACAACCTCCGCATTGAGTCGGTTGCGTCTCGTGTTTTCTCAGGTCCCAGCCCGTAGAACTCGGTAACACGTAGACCGACCGGCCGGGTGGATCGCTTGCGCTCAGCCCTTTTCCTGACGTCAAGGTAAAGTAGTGCGCCTTCTTCCCAGGGCGCCCCACTCCGAGTCGGGCCCCTGGTCAATTCCTCCCCAGCCCTCCGGGTCCGCGGTTCAGCGGAGGAACTCGCCAACCCAAGCCACTGCGGGTACCCTGATGGCCACCCCGTACTGGTATAGGGGCTCCACAGGTAAAATAAGAAGGCCTCCTGTTCGGACTCCCCCTGTGTGTAATTCCACGGTTCTGTCCCCTTACGAGCGGACCCCCGTGTCTCCCTTAGGCAGTTACAGCTGCCTCGGTCGCCGTGCTGTAGCAACTCCCCCCTTTCGAGGCTGGATCTACCACCGCACCATACTTTCCACACGAGCCCTAAGACGGCCGTGTGACGTGTCTACCACTTTTCCTCCCCAAGAAAAAGGGCAGGTGTGGTCTCTGCAGGGTCTGGGTAAGACCCCTTCCCTATATGCATGTAAGGGCCCCGGCCGTGATTGCTCTATGCGAGAAACATAGAGAGAAAAGAGGCCCAGCCAGGCTGGCCCGTTCCCATGTTGGCAAATATCGCCTTGTTCCCCTCCCAGGGTAACTAGAAGGACTCCGATGTTCTTATGGGGCATTGGGGTAGGGTACGTGCAGCCAGGTACAGACGATGCGTGGCACTGGATGAAATCCCTGCCCGCCTCTGTATCGGCGGCCCACGTTCAAGGTTCAGGGCATGGCAAGATTGGAATGGGTCCCCTAGTGTCGCTTCTCCGACACAACGTGGAGAGAGCGACAGAAGGGGAACGTTTGGTTACGTATGTAACCTCTGTTCCCCGAGGGAGGGAACGACACGTTGTGTCTTTCCTCCGCCATGTCGCTGAACCGAGCCACTGTTGTGGCCGGACCATTTCCGGCTCCTCAGAAAAATCCTGAATGAACTCCCGTATTTGCCCCGCTTAAATACCCGTATGTCCGGGGCGGGTATGCAAATACTGACTGCCAACTCCCATTGGCCCTTTTCAATAAGATCAGAGGTGAATATCGGCGCTCAAGAGAGACCACTAGTGTCGCTTCTCCGACACAACGTGTCGTTCCCTCCCTCGGGGAACGGTGGTTACATATGTAACCAAACGTTCTACCACATCCCAAAGGTGTTCTGTTGGATTCAGGTTGGGTCCATGGATTCATGTTGTTGGTGCCAAATTCTGACCCTACCATCTGAGTGCCTCTGCAGAAATTGAGATTCATCAGACCAGGCTACGTTTTGTCCAGTTTTGGTGACCCTTTGCCCATCGTTGCCTCAGCTTTCTGACAGAAGTGGAAAACAATGTGGACTTCTATTGCTACAGTCCATTTGCCTCAAGAGATGCTATATATTGTAGGGTTATCTGAGTTAACGTAGCCTTTCTGTCAATTCGAACCAGTCTGGCTATTCTCTGTTGACCTCTCTCGTCAACAAGGTGTTTCCTTCCACAGAACTGCCACTCATTGGATGTTTTTTGTTTTTCGCACCATTCTCTATACACTCAAGAGACTTTGGTGCATGAAAATCCCAGGAGATCAGCAGTTACAGCCCATCTGGCACCAACAATCATGCCATAGTCTAAATCATTGTGATCACATTTTTCCCCATTCTGATGTGTAACATGTGCCATTAACACTGAAGAGCAAAGGGGTTTTGAGAATAGATTAGTTAAACACCTGTTTCCAATGACTGAGAACAGCAGCCGTTAATGGCCCATCATAACTTACTCTGTTGCACAGTCACCAAATTGCAATACCTTATTTTCAGTGGCCTGGACTTTTTGTTCAACCTTACAGTGTTTCTGATTAAGATCACTTGGGCAGCTCTTTCAACATTATTGTTCAAAGACATTAGCCATTCATTACATCACATTTTTGTTCTTGTTTTCTTAATATATGTGTCTGTAAGTGTGTTTATTGTCTGCAGAAGTGAGCTAAATCTAATAAGACCTCCCTTTGTGGACTTCTTCAAAGGCAAACATTTCCATTAAATAATGATTTCTTTTTTTCTTTTTCTTTTTACAAATAGAGTTAGGTGTTGGGTTAGTCTGTAGTCATTATAATTTACTTTATAAAAAAACAAGTCTATGGTGTTTTCTCATTTAGCACACCATAGGGAGTGGGTCTTGGGGAGGCTGTACCCCATACCAGTGGCGGCTGGTGATAATTATTGTTTTGGGGGGCGCTTTTTTTGTGGGCAAAAATAAATACAAAGCAGTACCAAAAAGCATGTTGACTACTTGAACATATATTTTGCTCTCCTTTCTTTCTGGCCAGCAAATTTCTCAATGACTCTCTGATTAAAGTCAGTCATCTCAGTAACAAGTCTATTTCCATTGAGAGCAATGCCAGTGCATTCAGCCTCTCCTGGGTCATGGTGTTTCTGAGAAAAGTTTTTATTCTTTTCAAGGTTGAGAAGCACCTCTCAGGTTCAGCCGTGGTCATGGATGTGGTAATGAGAACTTTTAGGAGAGTCACAGTTTAGGAGAAGACTTCTTCGAGATTATTCTCCATAAACAGCTGGAATAGGTCCACAGCAACACGGCAGGCTTTGAATTCTTCCTTGCTGTAGATGAGACTGAGCTCTGTCTTCAGCTTGCTTCCACTGAGCATTGGGTAGGCTTTCATGGATCTGCTCAATGCATCTTCAGGAAAGGTATCCTTGATGAGTACATCAAACCTGTCCCCCTGCAACAAGGTGGCACAGACAAGGTGGTCTGTGAAGGAGAAACGCTCCCTAGTGTGTCCCAGGATCACAGACCTATAGAGATAATTAAATATATATATATATATATATATATATATATATATATATATATATATATATATATATATAAATGTAAGGTAGTAACCTGAAGTAGGCCACTAGTTGTCACAGTTGCAATGACTTTCAAAATAAAAATAGAGCCATTTGAGTTTTTGTCCCATAGATGACAGTAGTTTTTGGTGGCTTCATATTTCATTTGATCATTTATTTTTATGTTGCCAATTTATTATTTTTGGGATGCTGTTGTAGAATATTAAAATTATGATTTTTGTAAGGATTTATACCAAACAAAAAATGTTTTCTTGAGTCTGTAGAATATGATATGTGGGCAGGACATCTCTGCAGCACAACAATAATGTAAAATGGTATTTAGACTCATTTCTATAACAAACTCACCTCTGCTGCAATCCTTTCACACTCTTCTGGTCCTCTTTATTGGCCGAGAACCACTGCTTTGCTCACCAATGGTATTGGAGAGAGTTTCCTTTTTTCTTCCAGCAAACGCCTTGTGAAAGGGTTTTTTTGTAAATCAATGACAGAGTTTGGTTTAACTGCTGCCATTATCTCTGCGAAAGTGATCAGCATAGCAAAGTTTTGGCGGAGTCGCCTGCGCACTCGCAGTAGTGGCCAAGAGCGTAAAGTTGAATGACAGGTGACGAGAACCAATCGGATTGGATAAAATAACATGTATCCAATTCTGATTTGCCAGGGACACAGCGACCTGTGCCCAGAGGAGAATCTTTAAGAAACCAATTGAGACCAGCTTCAGGTCACATGCTGCCCGAAAATTGAAGGACTCAGATAGACATCCATTTGTCCAGCGTCCCTCGCCCATGAAACCGCATGAAACATATTGAAAAACACAGAAAATTGTTAATGATTAAAGCCAGTTTTTATTAAATGCTAGGCTCTTACTACCAGCCTGCACATCGTATGAGTAAACTATTTTATTATTTGATTTTTATTTCATTTTTATATCATTTTTGTATTCATGTATATTTCTGGAATTTTGATGGGGGCGGCGCCCCAGCACCCTCTATTGACAAGCTGCCACTGCCCCATACACCATAGGGGGTGGGTCGTGTTGGGCTGTGCCCTGGCCAAAAAGTTTACAATAAATAAATTATTAAAATTATTATATACTTACAATAAAAAAAAATCTTATCTGAATTAAATAATTTGCTCCTTTGAGCAGTGCCGGCAGCATTCTCTAGGGTGGCATAGGGCAGGGCGCTGTCTCTAGACACATAAGACAAGCGCAGCATGTCCAGGGCAGTTTAGTTCTCCGTTTGGCCAGCCCCTCTCATTTAAAACAAATTGTGACCTTGTGTAAAACTTTTTTAACAGATCCCTGTGCTTTATTTCAACACTCACTCTCACTTTGGCTGCTATCTCTTTGCATCACAGAAACAAGATTGCCTGCTAAAGAGCCAAACATGGTGAAGGGATGATGAAAACACCATATGCTCTGCTGCACATTTGCAATTTTACCCTGTTTCATGAATTATGCTCCTTAAGGATCTGAACTTGGGACATTTCTCACTCATTGGTGATACACCAGAGTGTCAACAAACAGTCATGTGATAACAGTTGTAACGGTTCAGTGTAGATAGGTTGGGGGTCAGTCAGAGGAGGCAAAGACAGCTGAGTCTCCTAAAACATTTATATAGACATGGACACAGTTGCCTCCTTCCAGATTAATAACCACTTTCAGAGGCAACCTTTTAAGCCAATCAGCTTTCAGTACAAGGGTATCATCAAGCCCTCACGTGGTTAATGCAACAGGTGAAGATAGTGACATTTTGCCAAAATATTAATGACATTTTAATTATTGAATGATCTCATAAGAGAAAGACTGAATGACAAATATTCTACTCATTGAAGGAGCAGAGGATGGAGTTGGTATTGATGAGTTGGATGGAATGGAGCCGTCCATTCGGTCATAAGCAGTAGATGGCACTTGTTTATTTGATCATTTTCATTTATTAAATTGACAAGTGTTTTATCATGAAAAAAGATATGATAATAAAACCTACTGCAAACTTGTTTGGTTTGATCAATTAACAGTGACTTATCAGAAACGCAGTATAGGCCTATTGCCGATCACTCTTCTCTTATTCTTATCTTTTTTACCAGAACGATGCTGGACAAGAAGTCTGACAGTCCTGTTAAAAGAGCTATATAAAGCATGTGCTTACCGCATAAACACAAATTCAGCAGCGTGTTATTTTATTTTATTTTTTTTATTTGTTTTGTTTTCTGTTTGATGTCTCACAAAATGGAAGGGAAAAGTAGGGCATACAACACTAGATATGGGATTTGTTTTGTTTGGTCTGGGGCAGTAAACACAAGACTCACCTTCTGGACTGAGCCCATTTAGAGCAGACATTAAGGGCCAAGAGTAGAGAGAGAGGGAGGGAGGGGTGTAGGATGCGAGCATGCAGGCTGCACCGACTCTACCGCATTCTCTGTCTGGTTAATGTGGGTAGGCTGTAATAAAAAGCCACAATGTGCCAATTGAGCTTTCACAATTAACAGATTAGGGTGATAAAGAGGTGCATAACTGCGAGGCAAGGCTGCCCCCCTAGGCCTCGGGGCGTCATGGCTAGGGAGTGGGCTGCTTTCCTGATGAGGGGCCAGATAATCTCCTTCTCACTCCCATTCTTAACCTCTCTCTCTCCCCCCCTTACAACCTCATGCCCCGGAGGTCCTCTGCAGATACCTGCTCAATATTCAAGCAAAAAGAGACGGGACATACGCATGTGTTTAGGCCGAGCAGCACAGCTGTAGAGAAGAGATACAAAAGCCGGGAGGAAACAAAAAGCATGACATCTGCTAAAATGATTGCAAGTAAATATGTTTGACAATTATTGTTTACAGTGACAGTGGTAACAGTTCACGAGATCCGAGAACATTTCTGTTTGCATTGAGGCAGATGGGCCTACAGCGATTCATTAGCAGCCTGTCAAAAGCTTCATTCCCAACTTACTTTTGGGAATGAAGCTTTTTTTGTGGATCTGTTCAACAGTGGGAGGAAGGTGTTTATTTGGAATAATAATCATGATCAATTTGCCTGGGATAAATCCCTCGTTTTATGTCATTCTGTCCTTTTTTTCAATCCTTTATCATTTATTTTTTTCTCTCCTGCTCTTTCAAGTCTGTGACTGTAAATATTTACTGTACAGTGATGGTTCCTTGGTTTTATGTCTTTGGGGCTGTAAGTTTGAATTTGCTTTTGTGTGATTGAAGGATGACTTTAACCTTCGAGAAAACTTGGAGAGGGAAACGTCCATGATGATGTCCCGAGGGAAGCAACAAAACAAAAAGGCAGCCAGAAGAATTTTCCAGAATCAACCGAAGTTCTGGCTTCCACTGAAATGGATAGACTCTCTCCTGAAGACTCTTTCAGACTCAAAAGAATTCAACAGTCTGGTTCTGGTAGTAAAAATTGTATTTCCTTCATTGGTGAATTTATTTTTATCGATAACTTATAAACCTTTGAAGACAGACCTACCGTGAGCTCCAAGGTTGTTAATCAATGGTACTGTAAATGCTTCTGCTTAAGCCATCAGTCTAGATTATTTCTTCTTCATTTTTAAAATATCATGTATAAAAGCAGAAAAGCACACCAAAAGAGCTCTGACTGTCCTCTCCCATGATGCACTCAAACTACTTATATGTTTATATACTTCAAATCAAAATGTACTTGTCCATACTCCTAAGTAATAACTTTAAATCTACAGTTTTACATGTGTAAAACATGTTTTTTAATTTGTAATTCGAATACATCATTTGCAATGCTTCGTGGGATTGTAGTTCATTGCCTCAATAAATACAATTAAGTACAGAGTACTTTGTACTTGACTGTACCTTGTACCTTGACTGATCAAGTAATTTAGGGAAACAAGATGACTAAAAAAGTGGGCAGACACTATCATACTCTATTCGCCTAACCCTAACTGTTTGCACTCCGCTCATCCAGATTTTGTTATCTGTTTGTCTGGAAGCAAACTCTTTTTCACCAAAAGTTGATGGTGTGAGAAAATGCTAGTGAGGTGTTTTGCTGGAACTGTTAATGTTTGTTTTTCTAACACATCGCACCTTGCAGATCACATTCGGACAGCTTTGACACACCACAACTTTTCATGATACAAGCATTTAATTGTACTTTTTAGGTTTCAGCTTGTTAATAATTTTTGTTTAAATGTGGAGTTGACATGAAATTTCAAACAGTAACACCTCGTATTACAGAGATATTTTTTGACTTTGTGTTGTTGCTCATGAGCACAGAGGCATATCAGTACGTCCACAGCATGAAGGTAGGATCATGTAGGTTTATGAACAAAGTTCTCCTATTTTTAAATCGCCCCTCTCTGCTTCCAGTTATTATGAGATCCCTAGAAGACTTTGCAATAGCCTACTCATGATAACTTATTGCAACTCTACAATCTATAAATGATAGCTAATTATACTTTGACATTAACGCCAGATATCTTTAGTATATCAATCGCTAGACCGGAAGTTCCACGATAAAAATGTTAAGATGGCTGAGCGCTATAGTTCGAATTTTGCAGACGATGTACACACATTATAACTGCAAATGTATTATTATGAAATTGTCTTATCACATTGTATTGTGTGTATTTTAATGTATTTATTTTATTTTACTGTATTGTAGATTTTTCTGTTCAGCACTTTGGTCCGCTTTGCTGTGTTTGAGTGGGCTTTAGAAATACATTTTACTTAGGGCCTACTATGAGGAGCTGCGTTTGTTTTGTTTTTTTGTTTGTTTTTGTGCTTATATCCAGTGACATTATTGACAGTCAATACAGGCAGGTGCGTGCAGTTATGGCCATACAAAGTGTATGGTTTGAATGCAACACGCAAAAGCTGCTGAAACAAGGCTTTAAGAATGTATATTTAGCCACCGTCTTTAACATTGTGAAACAAGGACACAAATAGACGATAATAAATTAGTCCCTCTCCTCTTGAGTCTTCATCGCCGCTGATCTAATCCACTCAATCAAATGTGTTAGGTCATAATTAACCCCAGCTCCCGTTGCTCTAATTGAACCCTATTAGAGGGAGTGCGTGGTAGCAGCACAAACAGAGGAGACCGACAGACAGCCGTTTCATTGGGAAGCAAATTATAGCGACACCAGTGAGAAACCAACACTTAATTATTAATGAGCTTTTCCAGTTCTCTATATCTATTTCTCTATGTGTTGGATCCTTCTTCTCTGACCCCGGGATTGTTTTAGAATAAATCTCAAAAATGTCTCAAACAGACTTCCAAGGACGCCAAGGTCTGCAGTTAAAAGTCAGAAAGCTCCATAATCAAACATTTCTCATCAAATCCTTTAAAGAGCAAATTGTTTGAGCTGGGCGTCAGAAGTTTCTGGCAGGACATTCCTGAAGCTACTTAAATGGAAAACCTCAACTTTATTCCGGTTTTAACAGGTTACACGTGTTGAATCGTGCCTTTCAAGTAATCAAACCTTCCCTTGCCATCTCTGACAACATGATGTCTCTATATACTCTGATCAAATAAACCAAAACTAAATTTGCCTGTTCTCGCAGTAAGACATTTTACCAACATGTTTGCATTTCTTGATGATGTAATAGATGAGGTGTGGGTTCGATAAACTGTTGGGAAATAGCTTAATTGACTCAAGATCATCTGAACGTCTTCTGTTCATGCCCTAAAAGAGTTCTGGCAAAAATTAGGGAACCAAGTTGACACATCAAATTAATCTCAAATTGCTCAGTCCTAAATTTCACAATAATAGGGCATTATATTGCCTTAATGCGATTTGTTATTGCCACACTGCAGTAACTTGAATGTTATTTCCCTCTAAAGATTGATCCTAAAAGGCTCAAAATCCAACTGACAGTATCTCAGAATCATTATGCTTCTATCCAGAATAGGAAAGGTTTCCATGTTGTCTCCAAACTAGGGTTGAAAAAAGAGGAAGAGAGTTCAAGTCATGCTTTTCTAAACTCTCATCCATTTTCAAAACATCTTCAAAACCTTGACTTTTGAATGAAAATGTTATCTGCCCTGCAAATCGGTGAGGAAGACTCAAACACATCCAGACAAATTATTTGAAATTAATGCTTTCATTCAAATCAGTAATGTTGGGCTGCAGGAAGTTTAGTCTTGAGCATTGTGTTGATGTTCTTGGCAAATTGTTTCAGATTTCTCAAGTCCTGGAAACGGGTTGGAAGAATTCTCTAAACGCACAACTAATGCATAATTTGAGGGCAGGAAAACGACCTGTATTTCATTTCAGTTTCTAATTTATTACGTTCGAAGCAGCCGGTTGATGTTTTTCTGCAAATAATTGTCACATTAAACTAATTAGGTAATTGCTTATATGTGCCTGGTTTTCTACTGGTTTGCCTGGATATGGAAAAAAATACAGTTTCTCTTTTCAATGTCAGCATTAAAATAAATTGTTCATTGAAACAGTGTACATAGGTTTCTATATACAAACAAAACATATATATTATAATACAATATAGGCTCTTTATAGCTTCAATTTGTTTTAACAGTATTCTTCTGAACTGTCCTTAATCGGAATTATGCTTTAAAAGTGGCTACACACACTTTATTGAACATATTGCAATCCAAAATGCTGATCAGCTTTCACCTCAAAATGTTATTGAAAAATTACTTCGATTCGGTTGTATGCCCTCACCGTGGTGTTTGTATAAATAAATATATCAGTTCGAGGTGCAATAAGCCCAAATGTATGCTGTGTGTATTGTGAAAAATGAAGAGAGGAGCATAAGTGATCTGGCGAGCCCGTGTGTGTTTAAGTCGTTTATCAGGGTCGGGCACCGGCGTCGCCTGCAGCTATGAGTCGCCTGGAGGAAGATTCAGACCATCATCATCAAACTTCATCATAACAGCACAGCTGCGCTCTGATGGAACAGACAGAGCCACATGAAATAGTGCTCTTCTTTAGTGTGAAATTATCACGTCTATTAATTCAGTCTCTCTTTCTCTTTCTCTCTCTCTCTCTCCTTTATCCGCTATGTGTGATTTTTAAGCAAATGACAATTTTACTGAAGTAATTTTCCATCGTTTATTCACAGAAAAAAAAGGTTAAGACACAGTAAAAGAACTGCATGAACCCGTCAAGACACACAAACACACAAACAGCAAATCCAGTTATTATTTTTCCTGTATGTAAAAGATAATCTGAAACAATTTAGTGTTCACTGGCTGGAGTTGGACTGGTTATCATTTCATGAGCAATAATAATAACAACAACAACAATTATTATTATTATAATTATTATTATTATAATTATTATTAATATTATTGTTGTTATTATTATTATATTGTATATATTATTATTATATCCAGCGTTTTCGGTCGATACAATTTTTTGGGTAAAATGACTGATATGTCGAAACAGTGGATGATTGTTTTTATTCTGACATTTCTCTGGTCGTATGATTGTTGATAAATTATAGTGTTTACATTTTCTATTCTTTTTTTTTCTTTCTTGATACTAATAAGTACTATTACGTGTGTGTGCTACTAAGGTAGTTTTGTAATTCTATGACTACTAGATATAAATAAATATTTTAAAAGCTTTTTTTCTAACATTCCATTGGCTTATAAAACGTGTCTGCTGATTCTCGTGTCTTACATTTCGTCACACTTTCTTGAAAACTTTTTAGAGAGACGTTTTCAAGCATCCCTTTCTATTCTGTTTCTGCTCGCCTAGTATGACCACTGCACAACCCCCTGACCTTCATGTACCCTTAGGCACTTTTAATAGTCGTTCACATTACCCAATCGTTCTTTTGAAATGTGCTTTAATTTTGTGAAGTCCAGACCCCTCTTATTTCTACCTTGCGGCAGGGGCGGACTGACCATAGGGAGAACCTGGACTTTCCACGTCACGTAGTAAGGATCATGCCTAAACGCAGAAGAAAACAAGAAGAAAACGGGACAAGAAACCCACAGTAATCGAAATTACATCGAATTTGTAGATCAGCTGGGACGAAAAAACACCCCGTATTCACCTTTGTTTTAAAATGGGTGCCAAACTGATATGTGAATTAAACAGTGTTGTATCAACATTGTTTCATTAGATTAGCCTACTTAGGTAGCAGAAAATATAGCGTTTTTTCAGACGCCGTAAAAAATAATTTGTCAGGTAGCCTAACCTAAATATTAGCTTGTTTTTCCCCAATTTCCCAGTGATCATTTGACTAGTAGATGAAATCGACCCCATGAGGCATCGGTTTGTCTGGGGGTTATACGGCCGTATAAGCACTGAGACAAATACACAATTCCAACCTATGGGCAAATACACAAACAAACACGAATAAGAATACCCAATAATGAGCGGCGGGTTCTTTCGGTTGCAATGTACATGCTCTTGATGAAGCGTGAAACGGTTTGTTAAATCTTCACATCATTTGTGAGGTTGTTCTGAGGTTTGATAAAAAGAGACAGCTCTCAAAAGCGGTTGACATAAATGGCGTGTGCCTGGTTGACGGGAGCCAGAGCGGGACAAAGCCCTGCAATACGGCCACTCCAGCAATTATTCCTGCACACTGAATTTGGATTAGTGCAATGGAAAGAAGCATATGTTTTGCCCGCGGCGACTCCCCACCCCACCCCACCCCGTTTATGAGAGAGAGAGAGAGTAGAGAGAGAGAGAGAGAGAGAGAGAGAGAGAGAGGAGAGAGAGAGAGAGAGAGAGAGAGAGAGAGAGAGAGAGAGAGAGAGAGAGAGACTATAAACTATTTGGAGAAAAAAGCGAAGCTTTATTTTGATGTGCACATAAATATGTGTAAAGAGGTCAGGGTTTTAATGGATGAAAAACAAACAGCAAGTATCCGACATTAAATTGATGATTTCCTGCGACATGGAGCGCACGACGACACCTTGATATTTATTCCTGTTATTTATTTATTTATTGTATGTTCTATAACTTTAAACGCTTTGGTAATATTGTAAATGTTAACAGTGAAGCAGTAAAGCTCAAGAATTACATCTCTAACCTCAGACTTCTGCATTCTTGGAGGCGTCCACTTATTTAGGATAATTTGTTTATTCAAAGTCGCTTAATGTCATCTAATCGATTATTGTCTCAAGTAATCACGAATGATTTGATGAAGTTTCTGACCTCTTTTGACATTAAGGAGGCCCGCTCTGTTTAGTGGGTTGGGGGCAGTTGTTGGGGTGATGGTGGGGGCTGAGGTTAAGAGTCCAGCGCAATTAACCATTTAGTGCTCCATTGAGAACTTCTAGAATCACGGCATTCGATTACGGACGTGTGTCATTTGTCCAGAAGCAGTTTTCTTGCTATGGCAATCAAATAAATTGTTAAACATTTTCATGATTAATAGTTTTAGTTAGCGTATAGCAGTTAAAAACGTTGACAAAGACACATTTATTTTATTATTCATAGACATTACAGTAGGTCGATCAATTTCGTTTATTAGGCTATGTTTTTTGGAAATAACAGTAGCATAGGTTTCCCGATAATGTTGGCAAAGAGCGCTCTTAACTTAGAGTCGAATCTTGTTTTTGGACGGAGCAAAGCCTGTTTAGCAAACCAGTAAATCGCTCGTTATTAATTAGACCTTGGCAATCTCCACGGGAGCTATCAGGTCTATAGTAGCTGAAAACTTTAAAAACAAGACAGGTAGGCAACATTGTATGGTATCTAGTCGAAGCAATAAAGTTATTAGACATTAGACATATTATATTGTTGTTAAAGGACACTGCCATAACCTTTGAATGTCAGTATGAAACATGCTGCATACTTGTTTAGCCTGCCATTAGAGGAAAAAGAGAACGGTTGGAAAAGGAAGAAGAAATCTGATATATGGCCATATATACACATACATGCATTTTAAGTTCATATGTTTGACCAAATATGTATATATTCAAATTCCACTATTATTTGTGGAAAATAGCATATGTTACATAGCCTATATTAAAACGAAATTTTAATTTATTGATTTATTTGTTATTATGTGACTTTTTACATAAGTGAAAACCATAAAGCCTATAAGCATATATTGCCACGGAGGCGTTCATTTAGCAAAAGCTTACCCAAATGTCCTTGTTACAGAAACAATATTTATTGTTTACAAAGTGTGAAAACTATTACAGGGTCACTTATTTCGTGTTCTATTAATATAATTTTTAGGAATGTATCATCTTTTTAATTTAATAAGGCATTTATTCTTATCAAAGAATGCCAACATAAAATGATAGGCCTAGCATTTTGTCTGTCATAACCTGCAGAGTATTGTTTTAAAGGAAATGTATTAATTAACGACAAATACTCAGATATTTGCAATAATTAGATTGCATTCATTTGTGCCCCTTTGTCTCTGATAAACCTTGCAAGCAATGAGAAAATCCGTTGTACGTCATCGTACAGAGATCAAGTGATTAGAATCTTTCCTTAACGAATTATAATTTAACTTTTTTATTTGGGGGTGCAGAGATTAAGTAGCCTAAATTTTTACGTGCTTTTGACCTTTTACATAGCTTAAGTGAATTTCTGCCAGCATTGTTGAAAATGTGATGTCTGGCCAGTTACTGTGCACGAAACATGACGGAATAAGAAACAGCAATATCAAAAAAAAAAAAGAGAGTGCTCAGCGAAACCAATCGCGCCTGCGTAAATGTTCCACATAATCAACTAACCCTCCTACAACACACACTCCAGCACATGCACAGCAGCGTGTGTGAGAGTGTGTCTGCTACATATATGCGCTTATTCAAGCCAAAACATTTTAATGTTATCTCAGAAGATTCTGTTAAATTCTCGACAGTAAATGGATAATGATTTGGGGAAAACCACACAAAATGTTAATTATTACATCGAAATGAAATTTAATTGATATCACTGGTGCGGGAGGTTATGTAGCCTAGTGAATGAACCAAATTAAGCCAGACATTAAATTTGAAAACTGAAATTTCACTTCCCCGCTTTTTAAATATTTTCATTTTGCTGCAAGGCATTGTTCTGTTTAACTAGTTCAACGAAAAAGAAACTGAATTAAAAATACAAAAGAGCAAATTAGCAAATGCAGTGTTGGTGTAGCCTAAATAAACGCGTTTGTTTGTTGGTATTTATAAAGGTATGTGAATTTCCACACGCGCTTCCGTGGCTCTCAAACAATAAAAAAATAAATACAAATAATTTACCTCTATTCATTTAATAAATAACATTAGCGTTTATGACATGCATGCACGTGAAAATTCATAATTCCAATGAATATTATTTAAGATGAGTGTTTTCCATTAAAATGACTATTCATGCGCGTTTTGGTGCGCCTGCATCAGGAGGAGCAGCCGGGTATCCTTCTTTCTGAGAAAGCTATTGTGCCCGAGGTTAGAATCACACACACAATCCGAGAAGCAGCCAACAAAAACATTCTTGACAGACAATGCCTCGCCTCACCTGCTGCTGCACTGTGCATTGCAATTATGCCACGGACATGTACAGTTAGGCTTCGTTCATGTTATTGAAAACAACTGCCTCTCAATCGAACAGACTGTATGAGCAAAGAAAATTAATATGTTGAAATCGAATAGCCTCTATGGTGAAAATATCGTGCTGGCAGATCTTTCCTCAGTTCCGCGACAGACGCCTACTGTGCATGCTGCATAGATATATAGCCAGCAAATCTAACACGCTCAAATGGAGATTGATTTCCAGGCGCATGCTATCAATAAACAATCAAACTCAACGAATTTGAGTTATGCACTGCACAGATGAACCATATCTGCATGTATGCCCCAATGAATGAACGAGATTGGATCAGTAAAAAAAAAAATTATAATGTTCATTAATGTTACTTTTCGTTTAAACACTGAAATACGATGCCACACTTTCGTTCAAACGAACTGTAAACTGTACAGCACAGAAAACAATGAATTCTTATTCGAGAATGTGTGTAGTTTTAGCCCTCGAGCGAGAGGGCTCTTTAAAATCAGTCAGATGTGGAATCCAGCTGAAGGTTAGTGCAGTAGCCATTTCCATACCTTTATTTGTAGATGCCACCTCACTATTTCTGAAACACAGTTTTATGTCATTACAATTCAAATTACTGGTTGCATTTGGCTTGGCAAAAAAGCTCCCTGCCATATTTGAATGACCTTGCGCTCTGAACTAGGAGTTGAAAGTAAGTTTTTTCTGTACTATTATACTTGAGGGAAACAATGGGTTCAACTGCTTATTGCATGGAGCAATCGTCAAGGGAGAGTTAAACTCAATTACAGTAACCGTGCTGAACATGGGGGGGGGGGGTTACACCCCTGCGCAGCAAGCAGTGTACAAAAAAAGTAATGAATAAAAATGAAGCGTATCAAATATTTATTATTTTTTTCTGGGCAACAAAGAACTATAATACATTGACAGGCATGGGAGCTATTGCCAGCACAGGGTTATGCAATGCAGATTAAACCGCCTCAAATTTAGACAGTGGACATACAAGATATCAGATGGTCCCAAATGATGTGAATTTATTCGAAAGGGAAAAAAGAAAGAATTCATAAGACAATATCCATTTATTGCTCTGTGGTGCTTGAGGGAATAACAAGAGGTGGCAAAACACATAAAAAGCTAGTATAAAAACAAGAAGATAGAAACACAAAACTAGCATCGTAAGGGTCTCTGAAATGACAGTTTTCGAATTAAACTGAATGACATAAGGATAATATATAGAGAAATGGATGTTTATTTATTTTCAATTTGTTCACTTGCTTCAATGTCGCCTCAACATGCTACAAGAGGGCTGAATTGAAATATCCCAGAGAAGAATACCCCAAACTTCTGTTTTCTAAGAACCATAAAACCACATGAAGGACTAAGCGAATATTCAAACCCACTAAAACAGGAGGCACCAGATAAAAAGAAAAGAAAAGAAAAGTTTGAACAGACGTACCATATTTACAATTCCCATTAAATTACACATAAATAAATATATACATAGCCTACATGAACACAGATTCCATCTGATAACCGCGAATCGTGTTGAGATTCAAAGTTCAAGTTGGTCGCTGGAGTGAAAAGTCAATACATTGAATTCATGGCATGGAACTGTAGATTTTGTTATTTTCTATTTTCAAGTTTATTATTCACAATACTGATAGAAAATCATCCGCTTTCGGCTTCTTGTTGCCACATGGCTACAATCGTATATGGAGAAATTGAAGAGAAATCGCTGGATTTCAGTATGTTGAACTCATAAAAAAGGGAGTTCACGAAAAGTCTTGCTGTGGCAGATCTGTACTCCTCTCATTGCCACTCTCTGCTTTTATTTTGATTGGTGAATACCCTTTCCACGAATCTCAAGGTCAATTGTTTATTATTATTATTATTATTTAATAAAAACAAACGTGTTTCAAAATGTCAAGATCAGGACGCGGCGCGTCAATCTTGCTCACTAGAGTGTTTTGTCATAATGAAATTGGGATGTGGTGGGTGGACATCACTTTCTGTGTTTCTCATCTTTATCTCCTTTCGAGCCCGTCTCGTTGTGGTTGTTGTTCAGGTACATTTTGTCCATGGCTTTAATGGCCTCCGTCAGATAGTTCTGCAGCGCCGTGAGGGCCGCGCACATGGCTGGAGTCCCGAATCCGTGCGAAATAAGACTGAAGTGGGTCAAACAGCTCTGAATCCCGGGCTCGAGAATGGGCTGTGGACGTGAATTCCCCAAGGGTGAGCGGTCTTGCGAGAGCAGGTCCGTGAACTCTTTGCAGATTTGTCTAGAAGGAGACACAATATAGGATGCGTGTCAGGATGAAGCTAATTACAGCTGAAGGTATGAAGTCACAAATGTATTAGTAACACTATGTGCTCCTTATGTGGCCCTTAATCAATGAGACGCGTATTACTTTTGACAGCATCTCGCTTGGTCTGCGCAGAATCGGAGGGATGGATGGAGAACGCAAATTGTTTCAAACGAGAATCTCGACAGTGAAACGTCAACTGGAGACGTTTGAATTAGATTAGTCCTATTAGCCTCTAAAACTGCTGAAGAAGAGCTTGTTATTTTTATTGTTATTTTATTTATTTATTAGATTTTTTTTCAATCGAGGGGTCGTATACATCTTATAAATTAGATTTTTATTTCAGCTGAAAATCAAAAAAAAAAAAATATGTAAGGTAAAAACACAAAGTTGGAAATATATGCCAAGTGTCCGTCTTATGATTTCGCTAATAATTTAGCAATTCGGTATTTTTATATTTCACGAAACCACTAGAAATTCCATTTATGTAATCCTTCGATATGTATTAACACATGTGAATCCATCTGACAGCAGTCTATTAAGCTACATATTTATTTCATATTCCAGTGTGGTGTCGTTAAATATACCTCGACGTAGTCACAAAAGGTGAAATAAGCTGTGTCATTTGAATAGTGAGAATAGCACTTACTTCGAAGCCAATAACATGTTTTTTCTTTGGACTTGTTCATTTGGGTCGGAATGCTGTCGGTTCACATATTCAGCTACCGCCTTGGCTGGAAACTCAGTCTCGCATACATAACCAAAATCTCTGGCCAGATGTACAGCTTCACCTGGAAGAAAATGAGAGTCAGTGTGTAGCATAACCTATTACTTAAAATATACTGCAATCAAATTTAGAGCAATTAACACGTCTGTCATCAGATTAACGTCCTGAGCATCCGGTACATCCGGTAACTGCAAATGATAATGACAGCACGTCATTGGTTAGTGATCCTCTTAGCAATTTAGAAAAATGTTCTGTAGGACTATACGAAAGCCATCTTATACTTTCGTCATAAAAATTAGGTTACTCCAACTAGGTCTGTCTGTTTTTTCTTCCTCTTCTTCTTTTCTGTTCTTCCTTTTCTTCTGCAAGTCTTTGGTTTTAATTTCCTGAAACAGTTGGGTTTTTACTGCGGGCCTTCCTGTCATAAGTCCAGAGTCCGGAAGAACGCATGCGCCAATTAGCGTCAAAGCTCAACTCCACTAAACTGCTTTCCATAAAATGGAGCAGATCATAAACAATAACAGCACTTCTAAAAGCCAGTGTCCTCCAACGAAATCAGCGTGTGCGTGCGTGTCCCCCAAACCCCCCTCCGCCCTTATCTCGCAGGAATCTTACATTTCTTCAGGCTCATTACCATACAAGAGCAAATTTTACTGGAGCACGATGAATATTACATTCAGTCTTCAACGGCAATGATTAACAGGAACCAATGAACCGTCTCCAGCTTTCACCTTTAAAACCCACGGCTCACCAAATACCACTGCACGGAATAATCACCTCCAACTTTGCAAGCAAAATGGATTTATTCAGCAGCAATGGCATCTTCTCATCGCTACATAATTAAGTAATTTATATTTCACAATAGGCTTTCAACCTACAGGTCAACTGCATCAAACTTGCAAGACTAAAATTCATATGCAATAATAATCATCATCATCATTATTTTCTGCTGTTTCACCATATAGGCCTACTCTCCAGCTACTGCATGATACAACAAAACGCTATAAAACCACTCAACTAATCCTGCTATAAGTAGGCCGTTTGATGAACCCCGACTCACAGGTTAAAAAAGTCCCTAATCCCGCAAAATTCTTTCACAATTTATACGCCTAGATTCCGTTCTCCGACATCTTTTTTTCCTCATATCCTTCATGCAATGTTGCTTGCAAAACAAACTCTCCATTTCACGGATGAAAGCAAATGCTGATTTAGAATGGCTCCATGTAGCCGCATGAAACGCCTTTTTTTTATCATATATTCATCTAAAAATGTACCTTCCACCAGTGACGTCAGAAGGGTAACATTGGCGGCCTTGCGTCTCCCTGCCGGCAGATTTAATCCGATTTTATCCAATTTCTCTCTTAAGGATCTTCCTCCGTTCTTAGATTTGGCCCTTGAAGCAAATGAAAAAACAGCGACATAATATGTATTTGTTTCAATTATTGTCGACCATCTTTATGTGGTCCCATGATATAAAGGTTGTAGGACTTTATTTTTATAATCCTGTGTCCTCAACTCAAGAGCCCTGTCTATATAACAGCTTTTTGAGTAACTTTTCATGCTAGAAGTGAGCTCTATTTTGAAAGAGTTTTGCATTATGGTGAGGTGGTGGAATGTTTCAAATAATTAAATGTTCATATTAAGATGATTCAAACAGTGTGTTGTGTTTGTTATTACTCCACTGACATCACGTGATATTTAATTATCCCATAGCATTTGTTGTACATGAAATCGTATAGGGTCACAAGATGGCAGCATGTGCTCATTGTAATTTGGTAGGCCACTACCAGTATAATACATTTCGATACAAGGTTCAATATTTTCTCTTTTGCAATGAGCTACCATATCGGTGGGTTTTGGCGACAGCAAGCGCTTATTAACATACAATTACAGACGTGTATAATGGAAGTACAGCTCACCTCCTCAAGACCCCGCCGAGCAGAGAGGCGTTCAGGCACTCAGGCGGAGAGAGGCGTCTCTGCACCTCCGCTACTGTGACCTTGTATTTTGATGTTGAGCTGAGAAGAGACAGACGACCCGGAACCGAACAGAACACTTCGTTAGGGTTTACCACACCGCCAAAAAGTCCGTCCTTATTTATCGGTATGGCAGAGACATTACTGTTCTTGGACATGGAAACGGGACCTGGAAAAATGGAACACGATTAGCCCCCCATTCCAGTATACAGAAGCAACTAAATGTATAAAAAAAGAAAGAAAAAATATGAATTGCCATACATGAGACAGCTATTGAGTAAGATTAGACATATGCGTTTATGTGCACATCATCCCGCACGCCTATGTGAAATCATAGGCAATAGGGTCTTATCAGAGAGGAAGAAAATAGATACCACAGCAATAGCTTTTCATTCAGTTCATGAATGTAACTGCTGGGATATACCCCGAGTAATGAAGTGGCCAAGCCATCCAAATTCTTCATATTATAACAATGGTTACTCCAGACCGAGCTTAAAGAATATGCCAGTTGGACATGCGTTGCAATGCCTCGAGTTTGGCACTGACTGCACAGTGCAAATGTAAATAATACAGTATGTGAGACTGACACATTTCTAATTTGTGGAACATCATAAAACAGAAAAGGAAAGGAGAGAAACGGGAAATCCGGTAGATTGTTTATTTAAGGTTATGATAAATAATAGCCTAATATGCCTAATAATAATTATTAGTATTATTAATATTATTTAATTTTATGATCAGATATTATAATTATAAGTAGTGTTATTATGTATATATTTTTAAAGCCTAAATTCTAGTAGGCCCTAATCCACTAAAAATAAAAATTCCTCGTAATCCAACACCGTAATTCGGGCTGTGAACACTCACTAATACTCTAGCCACACAGGCGCATGGAAAGATTCCCACAAATCCACATATATACACACATTTCACTCACACACGCGCTTTCTTTTTAGGCCTAAATCCTGCTACAGTGCCCGCTGTTTCTTTATGTGCCAACCGGAAACAAAAGCACAGGCCCTTTTGGATAGATCACTAGTGATATTAAAAGCTCAGGCGAGACCAACAGAGACGTTAGGAGTTAAACGAACGTGTTTGCGGAATGAGGATCTCTGCAGATTTCTACACGGCGCATCAAATTTAAGATGTCAAAGATTTCACGTGGTTAAAACGAAGAAAAGCAAATTCACTGCAGCGCACATAATAATCCCTAATTTTTATTCAGCCCTCTTTAGGTGCACAAAATGGGCAATCGAGTGATAATTCTTAGTTTATGTTAACAACGAAGTCTCGACTTTCGTTTGTCGCATCTTCTTTATGTAACATTTAACAAATTCCATTAAAGGCTGCCGGTTTCAATTTAGTCACAGACCAACCCAAGATTAAACAAGCACCATAATATTAACACACATAAGGCCCGTTATGAAACACTTGGTTAAAATGCTTAGTGCGTTATCGCCAGACAACCTCAAGGCCTACAAATTAACCCGATCCGTCTCCCAGCAAGCACGGGTAGATTTTACGAGCAGAGGGCTGCCAGTGGAGGCACGTACGGTATTTCAGAGGAAATTGCTTACCTTTCTTGATTACTGTTTGGTCTTGGATGTGAATTCCCTGATCTTCAACATGCTGCAAAGATCAAACACCAAATTAATACAGATTTAAAGAATGAAGACATTGGAATCTGTCTCTTGTTAGCAAACGAAATAAAATAAAGCTCAAAGAGAAATATATATATATATATATAAATATATAGGCTATTATATATATATAATTGATATTTATAATAAGGGATATATGCATACAACTAACATACAAATAAAACAAAATTCCTATCTAAATCAGTAAACCCACGAACAAAACAACGAACAAATCTAAATAAACGTGCAATTGTGATTAAACAGTGCATTTTGTCTATGTATTGCTCTCACAGCTATGTAATTCGCCAAGATCTCTTCAGCAGGCAGACTACAATTAAATTACTGGTGAAAAGGGGGCAGCCAGGAATCACGTCCAAAAATGACAGACAATATTAATCAAAAAGCTCAGTACACCGTTCAGTTTGTGTTGCTGGGGAGAACAACAGTTAAAAGAGATAATCAAATAATTAATGAATGAAGAAACGTTTAAACCTTGAAATTACTTTTTGAAAACTCGTTAAAAATGCAAATGTAAACGTACATTTCTTACTTCTAACTTTGTACATACATGGATTTTTTGAAAATATAAAATCAAAGCTGATATAATTTTTTACGCACTGCCACATTTCGAAGTTTAATTTTCTAAAACATCAACGTTATATTTGACATTTGACTGCTTGAGACTCTTCTATAAGTAGGTTATCATTAAATAAGAGCAGCAGCAAATATAATAAAGGCGATGACCATTAAATGGCTCCATATCCTTTTATAGTAATTTTTCTCACCTGAACATCTTCTAAAGAGTGAGGTATTCCATGTATTGGGATTGAATCCGTGAGTCCGGTCTCGATGCCGTGACCCGACGGCAGCAGCACTTCTCTGCGGTACTCTCGGCACAGCTGATGCGGAAGCCCGCGGTGCTGGTGCAGCAGGCTGCTCTCCTGACTCTGCCGCTGGCCGGGCCAGCCCGGGTGCTGCGGCTGTGGCTGGGCGTGCAGAGAGTTGATGGAGTACGGGTCGTTAACGTGAGAGTAAGGGTCCTGAGACTGCGGGTAAATGGGCTGGTAGGGTGGCGGAAAGTATGGCGGCTGGAAATCTGAGTTGGGCGTGTGAGAGAGTGGAGGAGCGCTGCTGTACGGAGACTGACCCACGCTGCCCAGTTGAGGTAACCGGGCAGTTCCGTTGCTGGTCCCGTCGTGGCGATCCTTAGGAGAGAAAACAACAAACCACTGGTTTAGTGCAGGGTTTTTGTTGTCTTTTCTTTCTTTCTTTCTTTCTTTCTTTCTTTCTTTCTTTCTAAGAAAAACATCTATAGAGGCGATTCATCGTCGCCCATCACAGTAAATAGTTATTTCAATAAAATAAATAATACTTTGGTCAGGCAATAATAATAATGCAACCATGGTTCTCAAAATAAAAGTTATTTTATATTAAAAGTCCACATCAATAAGGTGTTACTTATTTAACAATTCAAGAACCCATTAAAAGGTGAACAAAAATAAATAAATACCCAGAGCTCACATCAAGTATAAAGTCTTTGTAATAGCATTTGATGCTACCAAGAAAAGCTTGCATGATGGTACAGACAAAACGACAGGATAAATGCAAACAATCGGAGAGTAAATGTTCAGCGCGATCTTCAGAGCTTTACCCTCGACAGTCACTCACCATCGCGGAAAAACTGTGCACTAACATCTGCGAAGATTTCCGAGGATTTCACAACACAAGAATTTCGAAGGGACAAAACGAATAAGAATACGCAAATGAAATCAAGCCAATAACAAATGCAGGGCGAAGTAACGGTGACCGGCGTTCACATAAAGCGATAATCCACCAGAATCTGGGTAAATTCCCACTTTTCTTCATGTGCTCTTTAAATGCACAGTTTTTCTCTAAAGTTTCTTAGATCCCGTTGGCCTCTCCCGGCTCTGTCAGTGAACTGTTCCCTCGCTTGAGCTCATGTTAGCACATTATGTCTCTTGCCATACACTCCTAATAGTAGATATTCATGATTATTAATATTACACGAATACTTAATAAGGGAAGAATGGTCGGAAATCGAGCGTGAAGCGAGGAAGCAACTCAAGGCGGACTGAACTAAATGACGTCCATTGAATGAGGAATCAGTATATCTAATCAGAGATGAGGAGAGAGAGAGAGAGAGAGAGAGAGAGAGAGAGAGAGAGAGAGAGAGAGAGAGAGAGAGAGAGAGAGAGAGAGAGAGAGAGATTCTCCAGAATCTGACGAATCAGAGAGAAGGGGGGACATTTTAAAAGGTTCGAGTGCAAGCAAAAGTGAAATAAATAAATAACGAAAGAAAGAAAGACAGAACGAATAGGGAAGAAAGCGAAGAAGGAAACAATGTGCACCTCTGATTCTGGAGAGGATCCAGCAAATGCTGAAGGCATCTGGCCTGGCATATTTTTTCTGCTCACTGGATGCTCGTCTTCAGTGTTATTTTTCATATTAGTCTTCGGTTGTTCGCGCTCCATGATCAATTAGAATCCCTCACCGCCAAATATTTAGCAACGGCCATGACATATGCGACTCAAATTCACCGCCGTAGCGATCGATTGATTATTCACCAAACTTTACCCGTGTATAATCGCACACACTTCCATCTGAAATACACACGCGAATATTATAAACGCAATGTAAATTATTGTAGGCCTATTTATTCATTTTAACAACGCGAAAGAAAAACCTAAGGGTATGATGAGTCCAGCGGTTCTTTCCTGCTTATCCAGAAACAAGCGAAAACACGTTTTACTGGCTTCAACACTCCGAAACTACTCCCATATACTGTATTACTGCATTCACTACAAATAAATCGGACGATATACTGCAAAGAAAAGACACGAAGAACCTTTATAGGGAAAAACATTAAAATGGCACAACTAATTGAACCACTTTAATCTTTTTTTATTGTGTTTATTGTATACCAAACCTATGTTTGGTAAGTTTATTATTTCTTGTCTTTTTTTTTTTTTCCTCAAATAAATTTCGATATCACGACGTAATTACGACGATTTTTTATTATTCTGGTGAAATTAGGCTATATGGGAAATTAACGTGTGATAGGTGTGTTATTATTTATTATTAACATGATGTTCTGGAGCATGCATTATTGCAGATGTATTAAATGTATCACCTTTTCTGTTTACACACACGTCAAGTCTTAAAATGAAAATAAAAGCTGACTGAAAAATAAAAGCACTCAGAATTTGGGTAAATGTCATGCAAAATTTTGTATTGAAAGCCTTTTTAAGCCGCTTACCTCACAGTCTTCATATTTAATATTATCAGTTAATTTCCAAAGCATTTTCATTGGTTGTGGAGTGAAGTGCGCCTTGGCTTGAGTTTGACACAGTGCACAGGGCTCGAGCTGCGCGCTCAGATCTCCCTCTAATGGTGGAAGAGAGAGAGACTCGCGAGCTGCTGTAATAACCCTCATTAGCATATCTAGAGACCAAAGCCAATGAATATACACAGGTAGAAACTGCAACGCACATTTTCAGTAACAATGCTTTTACTGGGATTCAGTTTTATTTCAAAAGTGACCTAAATACAGGGGTTGATATTAATGGGGAATGAGGACTCTCGTCACCACTGTAATTAATTATGCGATGCGATTCTTTGAAATTGGAATTAATAGGCTAAGAGATGCTGCAAGAAATACCCTGGACCATGAAAAATATGTGACAAATATTAATATTTTTCGAAGGCCACGCGCCTTAGTAGGCTGTGCGTTAGAACCGAAGTTTGTAAAAATCTATATAGCCTACAGTATATTTAACTATGTTAAACTACTGCCTGAAAGGCTAATATTTCAGCGGGTAAAACAACACTTCTTCCATCCTGAAAATTATAGACTGTTGTTTTAGTCCTATTGTGAGCCCGGGCCTGTAAAACATTCTCAAAACTGTTATGTAAATGTGGTCGATTCTGCAGCTCTATTTAAAACGTGTAACGACGCAATTTAATAAATGTAAATAATTAACACAACAAAATGGCTTGTTAAATGTGAATGAGGTCGGGAGATAGGTCGCCGGGTCTAAGGCGTTGTCTCTCTCTTATCTCATTACCATTTTTGGTGGGGTGAGTCCAGTTGTCATTAATGAGAGGCCAAAAGAAACTAAGACACAATGGTCATTAAAAGAGGCAGAGAAACGAGCAATATAAATGGATGGCTGTTCTGCTTTGTTGTGTGGGGGTAAACATCTTTGAAACTATTCACATAAAAGAAAAGAAAAACTTTTCATCCCTACCTTTGGACATTTTTACCATGAGAAATATGCATTACATTGCGAGTATGTCTGGACGTATTTATAGCGCTATTTTCAGAAATCAAATTATCAATAATTTATATTAAATTTCTAACTATTTTATGTATTTATTTATTTACATGAACGTAATGCGGCATATCAGATAATATCAGACAAAAGACGCACTGTGTATTCGTTAGGAAAAATAAGGCTGAATTATCCTGTCTTTGCCTTTAACGTAGAGAAAATGCTTTATGTATGCATGAACAAAATTGACTAAACTGCAATTACATGTAAGTCGTGTGTCTAAAAATGAATGAAAAACATAAAAGAACATGCGTACAGAATGGCAGAAATGCTCAAAGTGCAGCAAATACCTAACAACAACAACAACAACAACACTGGCCACTTTGATAAATTACCTTGATTATACTTTATTTTAGAGAAATTTGACATTGCTTCACTCTCACGGCCCAAACTCATATCTGCATGCACGAATTCCAGTCATTGATGTGTTTGAATCAGTGTAATTTGCAGTGATTACGATTAGACCAATTTTGTCTGGAAAACTTTGTCGAAAAGCTACCGTGGTCAAGACATCATTCAAAAGCAACATGCAAAATTCAAATCGTGCACTAACATGATATAGGCAAACTTATAAGGAAAACAACCTACTTGCCAGTCTCCCATTTTGCCCATAAGTGACATTCTTGTGTCTTCTTTCTGATGTTGGTACACCACACAGTGTTATCTCATGGGGTCTTCTGTCCTTAAGCAAAATTCCACTTTAGCTGAACAAAATCTAATCACCTGGCCATAAAAACAGAGAACCACCTCACTGCGCATGCGCACTGCGACGGGCACGTGTAAGGTAACGACACCTGGAAAAGGTAAAGGTAGCGTTGAGATTCCTGCTGTAGGAAGAAGATCAGAGAGAAGCAGGAAAATAGCCCGTCTGCTGTTCAATCTGATGTTTCCATCACCTGCTGTTTTAGAGTCAAAATGTTACGACTGACATTCTTGCTTAGCATGCAAATTAACATGCAATTGTGCAAACATAAATCTGTAACTAAGTCACGGGTTGCATTTGCCTTTTTTTTTTTTTTAGGACAAATTAAAATTATTTAATGCACATTTTATCCATGCCATGCAAGGCCTATAAAATCAATGCTATTTATTTGAATTGGTCTAATTAATTTTAAACACAGAACATCTGGGTTGTCCGTTTTAAATCACCATGGGTTACAGCTGTAAATAGCATATATGACAGCTTCCTAACTTTTGCTATTGCTTTTTTATTTTATACTGTATAATACTTTATTTATTAGAGAGGCATTCAATCGCATTTTTAATCACTAATAATTTTCCATAAGGTGACAGATAAAGTGAGCAAGCAACAAGTCATATTAGGCTAGAGGCGACAAACTTTCATGTTGCTTAAGCATAAAAATCGTGAAGATATGCATTTGCCAACCTGATGATGAAGAGATGTCACTCTAGCGATTGGTTATATAAAACAGGGTAAATCATCCGATTTCAACCAACTGATTTAATATAAAACAATTTTATTTTCTGTTTACCATATTTTATGAATCCTTCATCCTAAATTTAAACACAAACAACTCGTTAATTTAGTTATGTTCTAGAAAGGCTTGATACAAGAAAACAGATTAGAATAAAATACAAAAATGTCAGTTTTATTATAAGGAATAATGAAGAGTACTATGAAGATCATGCCTCTTTATTCTATTATTATTGTATTATTATAATAACAAAACCAGCAACCAGTCAAAAAACACTAAATATCTCAGTGCAGCTTCATGCAGCTCCCTCAAAAAGCTTTTTTCCATTTTACAGTATTAAGTCAAGTCAAGTAAATCTTATTTGTATAGCGCCTTTCACAACACACAGTATTATAGGTTTAGATGTTAGCTATTGATGAAGTTGGTCTCTTACTCACCCAAGATGGTTAGTTCTTGACTAATGTCTTAATTTACAAGACTACTTTAGATTTAATTAACTTTAAACCAGTTTTGCTTTTTGTGCCAAGCAAAAAATGTTAGAGACACGTTTACCAGGAATATTAAGGGAATATTCGCTCTGAGAATCACCCGCTGTTGTCTGGCGCCCTCTATTGCACATGAGATTATACCCTCTTGTGCATGATTCAGAGGTCATCCTACCTTCCCACTTGTCCACAGCACACTTGTAGGACCAGGCACAATTCCTCTGATTTACTGTAACTGATCTGACACTATTATGACGACAGCTTCAGAATAGTTTTAATTTGCCTGAGGAAACTTGCAGGGGAAAATCTACATGTTTGGCAATATATGCCTGCATATATTATTGAGTATGATGTAGTGTAGATAAAGGGATAAACGTTAACGGCAACATTTGCCAACTATATACAAATACCTTTAAGACTTTTAAACTTTTTTGGATTTACAAATTTAGATAAAGAACTTATTCAAATAACCAAAAGGGTGCACTTTTTTAATATATTTACATTTTTTATTGATTTGTTAGCATTATTACAGGTTCTTCAAGACCTTCGTCAGTGCAGCACACTGAATTATTTTGCTGTTACAATAAAACATCAATACTATTTAAACCACAATTAAAAATACAAAATGTAAAAACATACAGTATTAAGATACACAAATGACTTATCTAACATAAAACACCTCATATTACAAAGGTAGTTTCTAAAATACAAAATAATTTATAAGTCTGCCCATATGGGAATGGGTTATCTCCGATATCTCTTTGTTTGACACTTATACTGTAGCATCTGAATTATTATGGGGAAAAAATTATCCATTATGATTGGATGAGTCAATGTGAGGCCACTTTGAACATCCTTCATAATCGATTCCTCTCACTTAAGAAAACAATGTGTTTTATGGAGGCCCCTGCATCAAGGGGGCTTTTTACCCCATATACTAATACACTTATTAGAATGTTTCTGGAAAACTTTTGATTAAATCACCTTGAACCAAACTGAAAATTACGAATGAGAACATGTCTCAGATTAACTGTGGTAATTTCAGTAATTTGCATTATAGCTACATAAATTTGCTACAAAACCTATAAGATGTTAGATCAAATGACCTCAAAATAAAGCTTTAGGCATTACACACGACGACCTCACGGATAAGGGAAATTTTTGTGTGCATTGTAACAAACAGGAAAGTGCTGTGTTTTTGTTGCTGTTTAGTGTTTTGGGACAAAATCAAATCAAAAGTACCTTAAGTTTTACGACGGAGAGCCTTTAAGCCCGTTGTACCCTGTGCTTTCTTAGATTCATTTACCCATGTATAGAAAGCACAGTGACATAAACAAGCATTTATTCATATATTATAATTATTATCTATTATTATTAGAAACAGGTAGACGGCCATATTATCAACTTATATTACTAAGCGTGATATTATAAAATTATTAAACCACTGTAACTAGGCTACATCATGAATGATAATTGTTGAGAGAGGGAGGGGCTGAGAATAGCAAGCAGGATGTTTCTCGTGTGAGTATATGGCACCATCTAGCGATGTAGCGAAGGTTCCTGTTTGTAGCCTGGTTGGTGTATCCTCAGATGTTTCACAGGTCGAAAAATGTCAAATTTAAAGGTTAAACTGGAAGAAAACATCAGTAAAATAAAAGGAAAGGAATCTGTCGTATGCTTGTGACTTTATTTAATTTTCTATTTCCAAGACTGTTTTCTAAAATGAAAACCAAGACAAAGTTCCCCTACACTTCCTGATTCATGTAGAAAGAACATGAGGCGCGGTGTGTGCATGTGTGCGCGGTGGACGGATTATGTTGATGTAGTTACAGGGAGAGCAGGTGTTTGTTCAGTGGGTAATTGGTGTTGGGTGATTATTAGAGGAAAAGCATTTGTTCGGCGCGTGGGTTTGGGAAACATCAGCTTTCCTGGTGCCTGAACTGTTTCCAGCTCGGCTTTTTTTTTGTTTGTTTTTTTACCATGGCAACCACTATGTTCCAACGCTACCAGCGAGCGTAGGCTATCAAAGACTCACAACAGAAAGACTGACTAGGGTACAATGGGGCTAAAGGCTCCATTGATTTCATTTTCCCAAAAAACACTAAATAGCAGATCTTTGTGTGTAATGTCTAAAGGTTGATTTTGAGGCAATTTTATATTATTTATATTTTTTTGTTAAACAATTGTTGCAAATTTATATAGCTATTGAAAATCCCTGAAATGAACATATTTATTTTGAGACAAAATACTTGTCCCACCAAGTCATTATATCAAAAATATTTCAATAAGTGAAAGGATAGTATTTGGGGTAAAAAGACCCCCCGTTACAGGTGCTAAAGGCCCCTATTAAATGCATTGTTTTTCTTAAGTGGGGGGAATATATTTGATGTGAACATTTTTCAAAGTGGGCTCACACTCTTCCAGTCATAATATAGATTAGATTATTTATAGAATACTTGATATGTAAAATGCTAAATGTGTTTGAAATTAACAGGAAATGGTTCACCGTTTTCTGAAGTAGTTATTTTGAGTAAGAATCTTCTTAATATGTTAGTAAAAAATAGTATTGTGCTGTCTCAAATTTAGTTGGGGAAATAACGTAATAATTTTCAGGGTTGATGATGATGATTATTATTATTATTATTATTATTATTATTATTATTAACGGCACACAAAATGTGATCCATATAAACTTCCCTTCCCATAAGTCAACTTGAGACATTTTGTCAGGCCAAGAGTTTTCATTGGTGTTTTAGCTTCAAACATTGTGACATCACAAGGAACTAAACGCAGCACGAGCAGGCGCATCGGCAAGGACATCAGGCTATAAACACAAACTCTCAGGTAGTGAGTATGAACGTAAAATTGACTAGTAAATACAGAGTAGACTCAAAGCTTACGAAGAACAGCATGTATTTTGTTGAATATACATTGTTTCAGCTTTTACAAGTGTAGAGGGTACAGCATGCTACCAGCCAGATCTGAGATCAACTGCAGTCTCTCTCTCTCTCTCTCTCTCTCTTAATTTCAATTTCAAATTTGCTTTATTAGCATGACTGTGTAACACAATGTTGCCAAAGCATCAACATATTATATATAACTAATAAAACAAACAAACAAACAAAACATATACGTATAAATCATGTCACATGTAGCATTGTAAATAGATGGATAAATAAATATACACACACTGCATAAATAAATACGTTGGGTCACTCTAGATAATTAGCTGTCTCTGGCGTTGTGAATAGCTAGCACATATTTAGCCGCTAGTGCAGCTGTATTATCATCTTCGCCGAGTAAGAAGGACATTTTTTCAGTGTCACTCAGTTCATAGAATGATGGGATGAAGGCTTCAAATTTGGGCAGAAACATTTCTCTTATATTGTTATATTTAGAGCAAAAGAGCAGAAAGTGTTCCTCATCCTCTATGTGCTGTAGATCACAGTGTCTACAGATCCTCTGCTCTCTCTCTGTCCATGTTTGTCTACGTCTTCCTCTCTCTATCTCTAGGTCATGGTCACTTAATCTGTATTTGGAGAGGATTTGTCTTTCTTTAAAATGTCTAATAAATAGATAACTGGCCAATTTAGTGGTTCTTTTGAGGTTCGAGTAACATTGGAGTTTATTCTGGAGGTCAAAATGTGCTTTTAATGATTTATCATGATTGTCTTTTAGATTTGTGTGGATTTCTTTAATAATAATTTTGGGGCTGTAGCTGTGGTCAATAGGAAGTATAGTCTGATGGACGAGTTGAAGAGCGAGTGTGTTCAGAGGATGAGGTTCTGCTGAGGATTCATTGGCGAGGAGGGCTTTATATTGCACTGACTCTGGATCAGACTGATGGAGGTGATGCCAGAACTGAACACATCTCTTCTGGATCTCGATGTTCAGTGGGTACAGGCCTAGCTCGGCCCTGCAGTGGATGTGTTTCTGTGGACCCCTAAAATATTTTTGGCAATTTCCAATTGTAATTTTTCTACTGGTGTTTTATCCCAATTTTTAAAATTTAGTACTGGTCCCCAAATTTCACATCCATATAAAATAATTGGTTTTATTATTGAATTATATAATTTGATCCAGGTTTTAATGGGTAATTTTAAGTGTCCGCATCGTGACGTTATAGCATAGAAAGCCCTCCGTGCCTTTTCACTCAGAGTTTTGACAGCCAGACCGAAGCGCCCCGAGGCGCTGATGTCGATACCCAGATAGCTATAGCTCTTGCTGTGCTGCAGGACCTGGCCTTTATACAGGAACTGGTGTTTGTGTGCCTGAGATCAGGCCTTCTTCTGGAACACCATGACCCTGGTTTTATCCAGGTTGACTGTCAGGTTGACAGGTTGACTGTCTTGACAGTACTGTTCCAGCAGGGACAGGCTCTGCTGAAGGCCCTCAGGTGTGCGGGACAGCAGGACCAGATCATCCGCGTACAGCAGACATCTGACCTCTGACCCCTGGCCTGTGTGTGGTGTAGGGTGAGACCGGGTACAGTCGAGCTCTCCAGCGCTGATGCCAGATCATTGATGTAGATGTTGAATAGAGTCGGGCTCAGACTGCAGCCCTGCCTCACTCCACGGCCCTGCTGGAAGAACGCGCTTCTGTGGTTACTGATTTTCACAGCACTTTTGCTGTTGCTGTACAGAGATTTTATAATATCAAATGTTTTTCCGCCAATGCCAATTTGTAGGATTTTGTATAGTAGACCATCATGCCAAATTGAGTCAAATGCTTTTTTAAAGTCTACAAAACATGCAAATATTTTTCTTTGTTTGTCCTTGATGTTTTTGTTGATGAGAGTGTGAAGGGAATAGATGTGGTTGGATGTGCGGTGTTTTGGTAAAAAGCCAATTTGTCCTTTATTTAAAATGTTGTGTGATGAAATGTGTGAAACGATGCGTCTGTTTATGATGCTGCAGAACAGTTTTCCTAAAGCACTGCCCACACTGATGCTGCGATAACTATTGGGGTCGAATCGATCACCTTTCTTGAATATGGGTGTGATGAGTCCCTCAGACCAGCTCTCAGGGACGCTTCCGGACCACAACACCAAATTAAATAATTTGGCTAAAGTTTGAATCATGCTAGGACTGCTGAGTTTAAGCATTTGTTACTAATGTGATCTTGTCCACATGCTTTCTTTAATTTAAGATTTTTTATATGTTCTAATATTTCAGATATTGTTATATATTTATCTAATGGATTTTGATAATTTTTAATTGTTTTCTCCAAGTCTTCTAATGTTTTCTTTATTTTACTCTGAGGTTGGTTAAGGTCAGCTGGTGCAATTTTTCGATACAAATTTTCAAAGTAAGATTTCCAAATTGTGCCATTCTGGAGTGACATCTCTAATTTGGGTTTTTCTAGTTTTTTATAAAGGTTCCAGAAAGTATTTTGATCTACTGAATCATCAATTTCATTGGCTTTAAAATATTTTTCTCTTTTGTACCTCAAAATTCTTTTGTAATTTTGCAGACAGTCTGAATAAGAGAGCCGTAATGTCTGGCTGGATGGATCTTTGTGCTTTTTGTTAGAGCGTCTCCTCAGTTCTTTTCTGAGACCGGCACATTCATCATCGAACCAGACATCCTTTCTCATTCTCTGTTGATGCGTTTTATGTTTGCTTTGCGGTTTAATGTTAGATAGAGTTATCAATGTTTTGAATATGTAATTTACGTTTTTTGTTGCTAAATTTATTCCATTAATATCTAAAGTGAAATCAATGGACATAAATTCATCCAGCATTTTTGATATAGGACTGTTCATATTTTCTTTGAATTGATCCGAGTTGGATTGATTCCATTTAAGTTTAGGTTTCAGAGGAAACAGTTTTTCAGATTCAAGTGGAGAGGTTTTAGTTATTTCATAAGGGGGTTTCAAATAAAGCACAGTTTGGCAGTGATCGGAGATCGGGAGCTGAGGTCTGACTGTGAAGGCATTAATAAAGCTTGGGTCAATATCTGTTATTGAATAATCTACCACACTGGTTCCTAATCTGGAGCAGTAAGTAAATCTACCTAATGTATCTCCACGAGTTCTGCCATTGATGATGTAGATTCCTAAACATTTACAGAGTTTTAACATTTGTTTTCCATTAATGTTCACTGAATTATCGTAGCTGTTTCTCGGTGTGATATTCAATGAGGAATGAAACGTGGTGTCATTGAGGATGTGGTCATTATCTACAATATTTACATAATCAATTTCTCGCCCTGTTCTGGCGTTTAAGTCTCCGCAGATGAGGATATCTCCTCTGGACTGAAAGTGTAAGATATCAGCCTGTAATGTTGGAAAGCTTTGCTCTTCATAATAGGGAGAGTCGTGGGGTGGGATATAGATGGCACAAAGGTAAAGATTGGACTGTGATATGATGGATTTCACTTCAAGCCAAATAGATGATTTTCCACTTTTAGCAATTTTAATGTTTTAAATCTTCTTTGTGCCATATAAGTATTCCACCTGAGTCTCGGCCACATTTTATTTTAGAATTTTTTGATGAAGGAACCATAATTTCCTTGTATCCTATTGGACAGTGTAAAGTCTCATTACTACGACACCACGTCTCATGAAAGATACAGATGTCCATATCTGTTACACTGCTGAGTAAGTCTTGGTCTGCAGTCTTATTACCAAAAGCAGAAGAGTGCAGACCTTGTATATTCCAACTACTGATTTTAAAAGATTTCATGGGTTCTTCTATAATGTGTGTGTGTGTGTGTGTGTGTGTGTGTGATGTGTGTGTGTGTGTGTGATGCCGGTTATGTCCTCAGTCTGGAGCAGATGATGTTCAGCAGATGTCTTATCTGGTTGAGTTCAGCCGCTGCAGGGTTCTGTGGTTGTTGAGCGGCCGCTGCGTAGCTCTTGTGTTGTGATGGAGGGCCGGTGGCCGGTCTGGGCTCTGCTGGAGGACGAGGGCTTCTCGGTGGCTGAGAGCTTCTCTTGTTGTCAAAGTTTCTGTTGTTTCTTGCAGTGTTTCCAAGGGCTGTGCTTTTCAGCACTCTGGCGAAGACTTTCACTCCTTGCTTATTGAGATGTATGTGGTCATACATATGATGAGGCTGTATGTCTTTGTGATGGGCTAGATGAACATTAGGGATGAGTGCGCAGCTTCTGGAGAGTTCCACATTATTCCCGTGAATCACGTGAAAGGGCACGATGGTGCGTGGCAGCAGTGTGGACAGAGTTATTCTGGCCTCTGGGAAACGCTGTGTTGCTCTGATCGCCACCTCTTTCATCACAGGAGCCACACGGACCTTCATGGCCCTTAAGTCATTTGTTCCTGTGTGGATTATTATGTGCTTGTAGTTTTCATGTTTACTCTCAGTCAGGATCTGAATGGCACTTCTTGTGTTTGGACAAGAGATTTTCTTGGCTCTCATGTTTGGTAAAAGAAGTTTCTCACTGACATATTTCCCATTGGAGTCAGTCAGGATAAGAGCGTGTGTTTCTCCTGGGTCCTGTGCAGCGGAGCTGTGGATTTGGGATGCTGGATCAGTCGAGCAGTGAGGCTCTTCCACTGGTATCTGTTCAGGGTGAGGATTCTCCATGAGCATCTCTGGACGAGTCAAGAGTTTAGCAGAAGACTCTGGTGCTGAAACAGAATCGAGTCTTTCTTTTAGGTCAGTGATGAGTTCATCTTTGGTGTGGAGAACTGACTTCAAGGCAGAGAACTCCTCCTGCATTTCTTTTCTAACGTCTGCTAGTTGTCTTCCTAAAGTGGATTTTACTTCCCTCAGTTCATCTTTAGTTTGTTGAAGTTCTGTTGACATTTCTTCTCTGTGTCTCTGCAGATATTCAACTTCTTGTTTTAAGTTCTTTATGTCAATTGTAACTTGTTCCATGTTGATGTCTTTCAGGTGGGACAGTATTAACTCTTTTATCTCCACTACTTCCAGAAGTGAAAAATTGTCTTTCATTCTTTGGAGATGGGATCGCAGTTGCTGAAGTCAATGACATCTTTTGGCCTGATTTTCCAGGGGAGGCATCAATGTTCATATTTTTGTCGGCTTCATCAGACAGTGCCAGTGTTTTTATTAGTTCAAAATCTTTGATGAAGACCTTGAGAGCAGACTCTGATCCCTGGATCATGACAGTGCCATTTTGATATAAGTTCAGGGTCAAAAATCTTGTTTCATCATTTTTTTCAGCATCTTCAAATGCTAATAGCTGCCACTGTTTTGAATTGTTTTATTTTTCATCTCTCAGTGAATATATAAAATAGGCAAAAATGAGTAAATAAGCCAAAAATGGGAAAAATATGACTTTCACTGATCTCTGTACAATTCCAGATGTGTCCAAAAATGTTTTTCTGTGCTGTTCTTCCAAACAGAAATCAGGCAAAAGTCCAAAGAGAGATAAATAGTACTGTCAATTTAAAATATCTTTACCTCTCCTTCCCTGGAAGTTTTCTTATAGTTGTTGTTGTTGTTTGTTGCTTGATGTTATTCTTTCCAGCATGAATATCCTCTTCAGTAGAGGGTTATCCTGTGATCAGCTACTCTTGAACTTTTTCTCAGATTCAGGTGTGACAGTTTAAAAATAAAAACTGTCCAGATTCAACAAAATCTTTGTTTAGATGTTCTCTAGATGTTGTTGTATGTTGACTTCTCTATTTTCTTTAGCTTGTTGGCAAATAAATCTTATTTTTCTTGCAATTTAGGTGCAGTTTATCTGGAGCTCAACTCATGCTCAACTTCTCTCTCTCTCTCTCTCTCTCTCTCTCTCTCTCTCTCTCTCTCTCTCTCTCTCTCTCTCTCTCTCTCTCTCTCTCTCTCTCTCTCTCTTTGTGTGAATTTTCTGCAAATTAAAACATCATCTGTTGCCATTTTTAAAAAGGTTTGCATTTGTACACAGGTCTCATATTGTCTGTAAACTATCAGTGTGTGATTATAATATTTGTGTATGTGTTTAGATGTTGATGATGGCAGTGGACTGGGCTGGTTATGGATATGCAGCTCTGGTAGCATCTGGAGGAGTTATAGGATATGTCAAAGCATGTAATGAAAACAAAAAACTTAATATTAGTAAATCTTAGTAGAGTTGTATTCAAGTAATTGTTGTGTTTTTAATTGCATTTAAATGTATTTTTGAATAACTTACCAGATTCAGACAGAAAAACTCATATGGCTATCATGGGAAAGAGATTCTACAACTCAAAGAAGATCATGCTGGCTGGACCTCTGGAGTGAGGTAACTAACCACACTCTTCATTGTGTGACACATAAGTTATGTTTTACATGAATAGTTAATCCAAAAATAACAATTTCATCATTTACTCGCCCACATGTCGTTCCAAAACGTATGACTCTCTTTCTTATGTAGAACACAAAAGGTGAAACTTTGTATATGAAACAGTGGCTCCAACACTCTTCAATGAAAGTTGATTTATTTGTCAAGCTAAAAAAATACATAAAAAAAGGATCAGAAAAGTAAAAATATAACCTCATGAGACAAGTGTGCTGCTTTCCAAGTGTTCTGAGCTACGTTTTCAAATATGGAGATTTGAGAATATCAAATATAATCAAAGATATGAGATTTGTGAGCTCTGGCAGAGAGGAAGATTATCCATGAATAAAATTAAATTATGGCCTGTATGACTTCAGAAGACTTGGAATATAGACCACCTGTCATATGGACTAATTTTATGGTACTTTCATGGTGTTTTTGTCCCATTTGGAGCTTCATGTACACTGTCACTATAAACTTCCGTTATATGGGAAAAAGCTGCATGAAGATTCTGCAAATATTCTTCTGTTGTGTTCTCTGAAATAAATAAATACAAATAATATATTGGTTTGGAACAACTTGAGTGAGCAAATAATGACATGATATACATTTTTGGGTGAACTAAAGGATTACACGTTTCTTTGAAGTCTCCTGATGCTGGCAAAATTTGGAGCCAGAATGCTACAGAAACCTCAGCAATCATGATACACAAACCTGTGCATATTATTTGCTTTCCTTCAAATGTATAATTTTCTAGACACTAAGACAGATCATGAGTATTTTCTATAAAATGTACAATACAAACGTATTTCTGAATGATAATAAGTCTTCACCCGTTTCATGCTTATAAAATACTTACAAAATGTATTTATTTATTTGAGCTTGGTTTTACCAAATCACTGTTGCTATCTACAGTATACGTATGTTCATGTGATACTGTAGTTCTCCTTCCTACTGACAGAAAAAAGGCTTTTGACATTAATGATACAAGGAAATAAAAATAACATGACCTTGCAGCATCGATCACAGGTACACATACAAAAAAAAGGAATATATATTTGTAAACTGCATACTATAAAAAAACAACAATGTCAACAATGTTTACCACAATTTTTGAAAAAGAATGTGAAAGTGATCCACATATTCATATATCACATCGCTTCTAAAGATATGGATTTAAAAACTGGAGTTTTATGGATTATTTTATGCTGATTTATGTGATTTCTTTGAGCTTTAAAATGTTGGCACCTTAATAGTAAATATGAAAGGCAGAGAAGCAGAGAGATACTGTGAAAGAGAGTAGTAAATGTGTAGATCAAGTATTCGACCACTAGAGGGTAAGGGAGATCCACCACTAGATACAGAATTGGAACATACCCATGATTTCAGGGGAGTTCCCCAAAAATCCATGAAAATTCACCTGGTATCCAGACTCGATTCCCATAAAAGCAGATTTTCAAAAAAGGCACAGAAAACTAAAAAGATAGTCTAAAAGAAAAATAATGTTCAAGCTCTATAAGAGCAACCAGTAAATTAGGATTACTAGCATTGCTGCTTAAATGCAATCACACTTGCACTTTATAGACTAAAAGAGCCGAGAAATTCTTCTCAAAATCTTCATTTGTGTTCAGCAGAAGGAAGTCCTACACATCTGGGATGACATAAGGATGAGTAAATGATAAGAGAATTTTCATTTTTTGGTGAACAATCTCTTTAAAGGGCTCTTGTCAGATCTGGTTGAATTTGTCAATAAGAAGACAGGTTTGGAAACCTTTCTGTAATTATTACAGTGAAAACATGAACAATGTTCCACAGGGAAATATAAACCAAAGCAAGATCATGTTTTATTAATGACTATTTTTGCTATTTCAGAGCTTATATTTGTTAGTTCAGTGTAGTTACAGTTTTCAGCGTCGAAAGAATTTAGATCATTGTTCTGTGCAGCAGTAACGCCGCTCCCTAAACGCAGAGTACGCAACCTGTGAAATGCTGTCTGTTCGCGCTCCAGTTGTCAATAACGCGATCAGCAGAGCATAAGATATTTACACTTAACGTGGATTTTTACATGGATTTATACCATTAATACGCATGTATTAGCTGCAATAGTTTCCATTATCCCTGCAAGGACTTGGTGTAAATGCGCAAATACTGCTAATGACATTCGGGATGCAGGACAAAGTGCACTGATATATTGCTGCATATTTTAAAATGTACACTTAAAAACTGATGTCAAAAGAGCCTATTTTTCCAGAATCACCCTGAAAATGACCATCACCATGTCACAGAAAAGCCCATGTTATCATTAGAGCCAAAACTTACCTCAACGTGCTGCCTTAAGTTGGAGCTCCAATTTTAATCTTGAAATAGCTGCTTGACTTGGTGTTAAATGAAGGCATTGCATGATGAAACTATATTTTTTTTACTGTGCAGAGCTAAGAAAGTGTATCACTTAGAAGAGCATGATACTGCAGCTGTTTGCAGTGACAATCTGTGACAGCACGTGCAGCTGTGTGAAGATTGTCGTGGAAAATCGCGATGAATCTCTCTAAGTTGTAAAAAAACTCTCGGAGTATTGAGTTCCAGATGCCAAAGTTGTAGTTTATTGAACACTAACAAACATGAGACCGGTCAGCTGTCCGTTCTGACTCATTATCCTAAGTTCTCAGTTATATACCTTTTTGTTATCTTGTTACCCACCATCTCTGACTAACGAGGTCACTGCCTTGTTTCTTTCCCTCGTCCATCTATTAAAAAGAAACATATATCCTCGCCTCTCTATTGAAAAGAAACATATATCTTTGGTAGCCTCTCATATCTTGACCTCATGTTACAGTTCATGGACAGAGTACATCAACTCCTAGAAACATCTGCGTAAACAGCCATGTCCCCATCAAATACTCTTTATCTTTGTCCTACATTTTCAGCGCATTCCCACAATGAGGCAGCCTTGTTTGCTCATACACATTATTATTTGAAAGAAAACACCAGCTGCAAAGATATAATACATTCAGCTTATTAGAACAATATCCCATTCATATAATAACTGATTAAAAGTATCTTTGAAAAGATACGTGCCAGCACAAAGGAAACACACCAAGGACTCACAACAGAATACTATTGATTAACAGAAACACATTTTGTTTTTGAAGAAAAACACCTGGTTTTCAAGGTTATGTACCATATACCCCCCCCCCCTCTGAGACTTATAAAAGTCTCACACTCTATATCCCTTAAACCAGAGTACAGTCACACAAGCCAGCCTGTCCCATTCTATCATGCAGCCAAAGTAGGCCACTCAGTCCACTATCCAATGCCATCTTTATGGGGCTGCACTCTGCAGAACTTGGGACCAAACCTCTCCCTCCACACTTGGCTAGGAAGGAGTAAAAGATCCCAGTCCTCTAGCTATCACTGTTCCTGGGGGTGGGTGATGAAAATCAACTCATTTGTAATAAGCATGTGCATGCAAATGTGAAGCCTTGCGTGATGTAGAGTACAATTGATTATCCATTAAGTAGAAGATATATATATATATATATATATATATATATATATATATATATATATATATATATATATATATATATACGTATATACATGCTTTAACAAAACACTAGTAAAAGTAACATAGTAATATGCATCCTTCGTTGCCAGAGGAACTCACAGACAATTCCGGTAGCCTGGAGCGCTATCTGGTGGTGTGTTGGAGCAGACAGCGGGTTTTTTAACCACCAGTTGAGTCTATTTGCTCTTGCAGCCAAGCACTGAGGTGCTCGTCGCTTCTTTCTTCAAATATCTCCCTCACATGTCTTCTCTTGGCAATTACTTCACATGTATATTTTTCTTAAACATAATCATCAGCAATACTACTTCTATTTGATTAAGTACATTGTAATAAAGATATACTTCATTAATCATTATAAGTAATTGGTTACATTGAGAGTAATAGGGGAATATGTCAAAAATAACAAACAAAACACCCTCTAACTCCTTTCTTGAGTTGCTATCTATTCTGTTATGTAAAATGAAAGTACAATAGTCATGCTATCTCCCTTACTATCAAAAACATGAGAAAAGTGTTCAAAAATAAAATTCCCCTTAAATTGCAGTGTTGTTTCTGGATTGCTTCTCAGTAAATCTCAAGTTCATCCAATCCTGGCCCAATAGCTTCTAGCCCTGTTCCCGGTGGTAGCATTGAAACAGTCACCATTTGTTTAGCTACGGTTCTAGCTACGGTTCTAGTCATTATTGATCTCAGAATGGCTATAATACAACAAAACAATAATTCAAATAAGGTCATTCCTATAACTATTATTATACCTATTTTCATTAGCCCCATCTTCCATGAACCAAAAAGATCATCAAACCATGTCCCAACAATCTGATCTCTACCTGCATTAGATTTAACTTCCTTTCGCAGATCATGCAGTTTCTTCATTGCCTAGGTAAAAGCCCCTTCTGGAGATGTATTATTTGGTATGTATGTACAGCAATCTGCTCCGAACATAACACATACTCCTCCTTTATCTGCTAATAACCAATTCAGTGCTTGATGATTTTGCCATGCCATTTTACTAGTGGCTGCTAATTGGTCTCCTAATGCTGCCAGTGCCTCGTCAGTATAGTTTATAAATCTCTGTTTGTTATAGAAAATATAATTAACCCATTCTACATTTTTGTTGGGTGTTACCCATATGAACATTGACTCAAAGCCTGATTTAATCTCATCTCTAGCTTTAAACTTTTGAGGTATTCCTCTTGGTTGGCCAATTTCATCCAGGTAGACATCAGGATCTGGGGTGTACGCTTTTTTCACCCTTGCTTTGTTGTGGACTAAAGGTTTTGGTGCAGTTTTGGATTTCAGATGGGTCCCACTCTACCATAGTTACTTCTTGTATTAGCCTTACTCTAGCGCACAGTCCTTTCCAGCCTTTAGGTAGTGCGGGTTTCAATTGACCTCTCCCACATAACCAAAAATAGTGTGCTATAGTTTCCGTTTGTTCCTCATGGATTTTTATCGCAGGCGATACTAGAGTCTGATTTTCACATCCTGTAAGGCAATGACCGACATCTACACCTAGACATCCTGGAGTTATGTTTGCAGTAAAATGTTGTCCTAATATCGCTGTTGCATATTGTGGTCCACTAAGCCTAATCACATTATCATTAAAAAACATTTCATCATCTAAATGCCATATTACTGCGCAATTGTCCTACATTCATTTTTCCTTTAGTTTTGTTAAAGCATTCATACTCCAGTTGTCGATTTATTGTATATGATAATGGGCTTTCTTTTTTCTCATTATCCACACGTATGTCTAATTTTCTGCATTCATCTCCCCACCCTATCATCTTATAATATTTATAATATTCCGGATGACCCAAGAATGCCAAAGATTCTGCTGGGCAGAACACTGTTCTCCCTGTTTTACCACAATTTTTGGCATAAAACTCAGCGCAATGCTTATAATCATACTGATTCAGGACTACTACCAATTTTTTCAATGGAGAGGGTGAGCACATTACACATTTTGTCATTTTTGCTTGCTTAGCTGTATATCTGGCCCATTTATACCAGTCATTTTGATTTGCGTGTTCTAATAATTCCTCTGTTCCTGCTGACTCTATGGGTTCCATATTATTTTCTAAATGTATTGGCTTTTTCAGTCTTTGGTTGATTATTTTGTCAGGTGTTTTTAGGCTGATTATTTGGTTTGTTCTGCTCGGCCAAATTGCTTATCCAGATTCTTTGCTTTTCGGGTTCACCTTTGTTTAATGATCCAGACGTTCGCTTCTTTCTGATTTCTCGTGCTATTTTATCTAGTCTCTGCTCATTCGGGGAAATAATATTGAAGGTCTGAGATGTCAATTGTAGGAAATTCATCATACCATGGTCGTTGTGATGGTCCCTCACCTGGGGAGTCTGGGCCTTCCTGGATCTCCTCTCTGGTAGGCCCTGTATGGGAGGCAATACCTGTCCCAAATATGTTAGTAACAGCATCATCCACACTAATACCTCCTTGAGCTTCCATTCTTCCTCCATGTCCCACAATGCTTCATCGAATGACTGCGCTTGTTGGCCTGTTTCATTTCCTTCAGTTGCTTCTGTATCTGTTTCAGCATGAAGATCACTTTCTTCTTGTCTTTCTCCTTCCTCACCTTCCTGGGACTGTTCCTCTGTGATATGTACTTCCATCTCACTTTCTACGCTTTCCTGCTCTACTACGGCACTTACTTCAATCCCTCTTTCTGCTGCAGCGTGCTATTCCCCTACGTGCGTTTGTCCTTCTTCTACTTCCTCTTCTCTTTCCTCAGATTCTGTAGCCGGTTCCTGCTGATCTTCTTCTTCCTCGGGTTCTTGGTTTTGTGCTTACTGCTCTTCTTCGTCTGAATCTTGCCTCGATCTTGCCTCGTACACCACAGGGGAGTGGTGGTGGTGTAGTGGTCTAAGCACATAACTGGTAATCTGGTAATCAGAAAGACACTGGTTCGAGCCCCACAGCCACCACCATTGTGTCCTTGAGCAAGGCACTTAACTCCAGATTGTCCCTGTAATAAGGGCTCTGTAAGTCGCTTTGGATAAAAGCGTCTGCCAAATGCATAAATGTAAATGTATTCATCATTGGGAAGTCCATATTCTTAGTTACTTCAATACAGTCCGTCAAGTGCTCTGTACTTTCTGAATTCACTTTCTGGAGTATTTCGTTTTAGGTCAGCTTCATTGGAAAGGCCATCCAAGATCCCCAAGGCTGATTGTAGGGAACCCACTCTGCAGTGTGCTTTTTTTTTTATAATTGATCATCTGGAGATCCTGGTCCTTCTTGGGACGTTTCTCTTGTAGGCCCTGTATTGGGGGCAACACTTGTCCCAAGTATGTCAGTAATAACATCCATATTAATATGTCTTTCTTGTTCATTGGTATTGTAGGCTCCAATTGTTTTCCACCTTCTCTCCTTCAGTGGGTCATCCTGTCCTAACTTGCTTCAATGATGGCAACAGCATGACTATTTCATTTTATATGCATAAAGAACACTGTAATCACCTCATATGGTTACATGTTTTATATTAACTAACAATCATTACCTTCTGCATTCATTTGATTAATATATTAATTAATTTTCCTGCAAGCTAATCTGTTTTTCATAGTTTCAGACTTTCTGAAAAGTTTGTTGCATTGGACCATTTACATTGATCAGTACTTCATCTGTTTTTTTTTTTATTTAATCAATGGTAACACACAATATAATATTATTCCCCTCTCAAGAATGGTTGTTTCAATTATTATACCAATTGTAGCCAACCCTGCACCCTATTTCTTAATTAATTCAATTTATATTGTTACAAACAAACAAGACAAGCAATCTTAATCTTTAGTCACCACCATGTATCTTTTCCATTCTTCACTTTTAAAATGTACATGAGTTCAATTAAAGCACAAGTAAAAGTAATAAATCATCTTCCAGTCTAAATTCATTATCATACAAACATTCCCATGTTTGTTTAATACTTCCATAAAAAAGTCAAGCACTCCTTTGTCTGCAACGGTTCTCAAAACTTTACTGCCAAAACCAATCTATAAATAATCCTCTACACAGGGTATGATCCCCTGACAACACAGTGACAGAATGCTTGGTATTTAACACTGTGATAATTTATTTTAGTAAAGCGGTTATTAAAATGCAGTCGGGTTCAGTGGAACTTTACATTTTTGGGCAGGTCTCTTCTAGACCTCCCTTTTGATGCTTCTGATCTAAGAGCATTCATCCACTTCCTTAAACCCCTTTCAAACCTTCTTGGTCAGGTCTCCAGGGCGGTGACACCCCTGCCTTAGGTTGCTTAACATTTTATGCCATTGTAAGTCTTACCCGTCATTGGGTCGTCACCTCTTGCCACTGTCTTGATACTGCTCAGTCCTCAATCCTTAATAATTTGGTATCAGTAAACAGATATTTTCTTTTTCAGGAAGTATCACCAGAGAACCGACACAGCCAATGGAACATCTACAAATGCTTAAATATGGAGACAATTCAAAACATGGTTAAATTCAAAAAGCATTATTAAAAATTCATCAATCTATTAAAATTGTCCAAAGTAAAAGTAAAATATGCTAAAATTGAACTCATTTATAGATCATTAATTTCCATTCAGATTTTATTTCTGCTACTTTAGCAAACGTCACAAAAGACCATGTATCAATGACTAACATCAGAACAAAGCCTCTCAAGCTTCTAGGAAGCTTAATTAAAAACATCACCTTTATTCAATAATAGTCTCTAGATAGTTTTTGAACTACATTTATTCTTTCAGATTAATTTTCAACTTAATCTGTTGTCTTCAGTATAAACCCTTAACTTTAGATTGCCCTCTGAATATATAAAATCATTAATCATTGATGAGGAGAGCTGTTCAAACATCTCCTTCATATCACTCTATCTAACATTATTGTCAAGGCACATCATTTTACATATAAAAATAAAATAAAATAAAACAACTTATGGATATTTCTTCAAAATCTGCTCTTGTGTTTCTGTTTCAAGCAGACACTTATACATTTTAGACTGAGGGGGGGGTGTATTCCACTCCCCCACACTGTTTTACAGCTATTTCTTCTTCTTTCATTTTAGAATCTCACAATTATATATTTAATTTATTATTCAACAGTAACAATAGTGATATTTATAAAAACTGATTATATTAACTGCTTTCAAAATGCAGTATCACCTCACACCATTTAAAAACAAAAAACTACTCTCAATTTACTTTCTTCTGTCCATTCAAACAACATACATAGAACCTTCTAATCTTTAATAAAACAGAACACAATGACTTTTTCGACATTCTCTATATAATCAATTCACCTTATTTTTAGCCTTCTGTTCATGCAGATTTTTACATTTTACATTTTAAATTTATTATTACTACTTTCTCCATTTCTTACACTTTCTCAGGTGAAGGAACTTCCATTCTATCTAATAAAATAATATAAATCAAGTTTTTAAACTAACAGAAAAGTAAAAGTTTAAACAGAATAAAGTTGTAAAGAGGCACAATGGAAATTCAAACAAATATCTTTTCTTGTGTTTTGAAATAATTTCTCAGTAAAATACACTACGTACTTTTAATTTCTCATGACCCTTACATTTTTTTTTTTATCCAAATGTTTCATCATCATTTAACAGTTATCACTATTATACCTCTAAAATGATACTTTCATGTATTAACTATGGCAAATGGAAATAGTAGTAATAGAAATAGACACTCAATCAACACTTTTTTTGCACCCACTAACCTTTAATTTCTTTATTATGAGGGTACTCTCTGGAAAATTTGGGGGAGTAACCAATCCAATAGGTAACTCTATAACTTTGCCATATGTTTGTAATATTTACTCTTCAAATCAATAAATCAGTTGTTAGCTGCTGGATTTAAATTTAGACCCTCAGAACAATTTAGACATGGGCATTGAACCCCATTGATGGCATTCTGGAAAATCATAAAATGATCATATAAGAATGAAATAAACTTTTCCAGAGAAATTTTAATCCACATTATAAATGGCAAATCAATAATGATTACCAGCAGTAATGAGCGCAGGAGGATATATCAGATCAATCACATCATTTTCAGTCTTCTTTGTCTCCGGATTTCCTCCTGCCGCATTAGTAACTTCTATAAAATCATCTTTCTCAGCCATCTGCAATGGTGAGAAACTAGTTCCAGAATGAGTTAGTGAAACAACATACACATAATGATGACAAAAGAAACACAGGATAGACACATGAATATGAAGTTATTAACATTCATATTTGAGGAATTTATGATGTTCAATTTAATCTTAACCTTTCTCCATGGGCTTCACCTGCCCCAAAGACCAATTTTTAATGATCCAAATCATTCTTAAATTTATTTTCCTTTAATTTTAGTCTCAAATGCAGCTTCTCAGTATACCCATGATCAACCAAGACCTATTCTGTGTATACCAAACAAAAAATTAATAAAATATCTATCTATCTGCTATCTATCTTTTTCTAAAGTCGGGGCCCCTTTCTGTCTGTCTGAAGACATCAAGAGAGGCCCGTTTCCCCTCAAAGCCATCCTCAATGCCCTCACCAGACAGTCCCTAACAAAAATAAAAAATCTCTGCCTATCTTTTGTTGGTTGATCAAGTATACACAGACAACGCTGCACTCACATTTAAATTGTTCTCCAGACATTTTTAAAATCATAGAAAATTCAAAAACAACTTTCTAGTGTTTAATTTAATAATGTTAAAATAGTATTCTCTCAAAAACTGGACCAGACAGAACATAAAACAGACACATGAATGTGAAGTTTTCACATTTAAGATTTAACTGCATAAGATAAAAAATATAATTTGCTTATTCGTTTTTTTATCATATCATCATATTTTTTATTTTATCATATCACTTTTTGCCATTTGCTTTAATATAACAACACTTATCTTAAATACAATCTTTGTTTAAAATCCAATTACTTATTTGACTTTAGTTTAACGCAATACACTCGACTCAAAGCTTTATTGTTTGTCCAGATAATGTGATTTCCCAAATGCAATTCAATCGCTTCAAAGTGATCACTTTTTTATAATCTAAATATTCTTACTCATCACTTTGATATAAAAGGAGTTATGATCTGACACATGTCCATTCAACAGCTGCTCCCTCTCAGTTTAGTTAATCTTACATCAGGCTTCCTTCATGGCATGAACCATAAAATGAACACCCCAAAAATAAACATCGTCCAGTTCGCTAAGAGTTAACTTCCTTCTCTGCCCTGTATAATGTATATACTCTATATACTTCTTTCCAAAAATGATCACTGATCCCCTTTGACTCTCAGTGTTTTCTCCAATTCTCTCTCTCCCACTTTTCAGATCTGCATTGATCTCCAAACTTTACAAAACTAGCTTGTCTCTGCATTTTTCTCTAGTCTTGTTCACTGCAATGGAAAACATTTAGCCTTTTCTTTATCTTTTTCCCAATTATTCTATTTTTTCTCTTCTGAATCTCCCCTTCCCCTCACTCACAGAGCTGTCCGTTCAACTGACCAGTGAGTGAGAGCAAGGCAGGGAGATATCAGAGAAGCAGGTGTCTTTTGCGTCTTTATACTTTTTCAACAATTGTTTTATTCAATTCACTGTTTCAATTCATTTGTCCACTTTTGCTCTCATTTAGCATCTCCTCATTGCACCTGATTCTCTGTATTATTCTGCCTCTGCACACAATACATCATCAACACTGCAATCATGCATTTGAATAAACATAAAAACAGCGCAATTAGTACCGTAAGCACACATGTACCAACAGCATAGTTAGTCACGCAGATTATTCATTATCTCAAACATGCACATAGTTCAACAATTCCCCATTTTCTGCACAGTCCGGGTTCCGTCAAACACTGCAATAAATAACTTAATCTAACACCTGGAGGAATTTTACGCGAATTTTCACTTCTCCACACGTGTTAGGATTTTCACCTGTACAGGATTTTCAGCCACTCTTCTGGCAAAACTTTGAATAAATGCACCTAACCGGGAATTTTCACGCGCCATCGCGTCTCGACTCACCCCCAGGCTTATTCTACCTTCTTTAAATAAACTTTCTTAAACAATCCCACCCCCAATTTTTTAAATCTGGAACTCGCCTCTATTTTAGCCAATTAGGCCAAATTATTCTATGTCCGGACCGGCCTCTTGTGCGGCATGAGACAATGTCCCATGGTCCAAAGACATTGACACCTACGTAGGTAAAAGGAGGTGCTACTTGTAGCCGTTCTGCTGGCAGAGCTGCCATCTGCTGATGTTCAGTCTTTCCCCTGAGCCTTCTACAAGTGATACATCTATGAAGCAGACTGCTGATGCAGCGTTTAGCTCCCACCAGCCAGAACCCTGCCGCTTGATTGGCAGTTGTCTTCCTTGGTGTTTCACTGCTTCGTGATAGTGAGACACGAGCAGGGTTGCGAGATGATGCTGGCCAGGAATGATGATGGGGTGAGTCTCGTTTATGCTCAGATCTGACTGTCCAATCCGACCTCCCACTCTAAGAAGTTGATCTTGGTTTATGGTGGGGTGCAATTTCCACAGGCTGCTGGAAGATGAGATGTTGGATCCTGAGTTGATACACTTAAGTTCCTCTGTATAGTACTCATTCTGGACACTCTTCACAATGCACACTTTGGCCCTCAGCATCTCTTCCTCTGTAGAGCGACAGATGTGCCACCCTTGACATTTATTCTGGGTGGAGTGAGCAAAGGAACGGGCCACGTGGATGAGGTGCGCTATGGCTGTGAGGAGAGTGCTGAACTTGGAGAAGCGTTCAAAGCGTTGTGGGTGTACCACATCTCTGGTAACATGTGTGAGACTTGTTACCACTTGGGGACGCACTTCAGAGTCAGTATCAGGTTCAATAAGGTTATAAGTCTCTTGAAGCTCAGGTGAATGCGAAGATCCATCATGGAGAAAGGTTGGTCCTTTGAGCCAAGTTGTGCTGCTAAGCAAGGCTGGTGTAACAGTTCTTGACCCAATGTCAGCTGGGTTGAGATGCGTTGGGACATACTTCCACTGGCCGGAACAAGGTGATTGATGGATTCGTTGGACCCTGTTGTGTACGTATACATAGAATCTCCTTGACTGGTTCTGGATGTACCCCAATACGACCTTGTTATCTGTGTAGTAGGTGATGTTGTCGAATGTTGTGTCCATCTCTGTGACTACCATCTCGGCAATCTCGATGGCGAGTACAGCCGCACAGAGCTCAAGTCTCGGTATAGTTAAGCCAGGCTGGGGGGCCAACTTTGCCTTCCCGAAGACAAAACCAATCTCAGTCTGTTCTTGGTGGCTTGTCACCTTGACGTAGGCTACGGCTGTTATTGCCTTGAATGATGCGTCTGTAAAGACACAGAGTTCTTTTCTTAGCGCGCCTGCGGTGGAGAAGGACGTGTAAGGGCGTGGTATCTGGAGCCCCTCTAGGTCTATGAGTGACTGTTTCCATCTAGTCCACTCAATCTCCATGTCTTTGGGAATAGGTGAATCCCAGTCCTCTGCTTGCGTGGTGATTTTCCTGAGTATCAGTCTTCCATGAACCGTGATGGGTGCAAGGAACCCTAGAGGATCATAGAGGCTGTTCACAGTTGAGAGTACCCCTCTGCGAGTGAATGGCTTCTGGTCATCTTTGATTTGAAACATGAAGGTGTCTGTGCGCATGTTCCAGAACAATCCAAGGCTACGTTGGATGGGCAGATCATCAACAAAGAGATTTAGGCTGTTGACATCCTTGGCGTGATCTTCGGATGGAAATGCTTCGATGACTGCCGGTCGATTTGAATCAATTTTGTGCAGCCTGAGGTTAGAAGCTGCAAGCATCTTCTGTGCTCGCCCGAGGATGCTGATGGCCTCTTCCTCGGTGCCGAACGACTTTAAAGCGTCGTCAACGTAGAACTCGCGGTCAATGAACCTTCTTGCATCACTGCCATAGTCAGCTTCTGCTTCCTTAGCTGCCCGTCGCATACCATACACTGCGATGGCAGGCGAGGGACTGTTCCCAAAAACGTGAACCCGCATTCTGTAGTCCTGTAGTCTCTTCTGGAGCATCTTCTCCATAAACTCTAAGAAATCGGCTTTCATCTGTGGTCGTTTTTCGAATGAGCGCCGGAGTGAGACAAGACAGTAAAAAGCCTGTTTCCTGTTGTTAGGCAGCCGCTGTCTCAGTGACCGAAAGGGCAAAGGTGCAACCCAACTTTTGGAGCTGTCCTGACAGCACTCAGCTTCCATTATCTTCAGAAACTCTAGATCCTCCATGGATGGAGGGAGTCTGTGGTCGTCGGGAGTAGGAGCGAAGACAGTCTGCCCCAAGCAGTCTCCACTGGGCATCATTGAGCCATGGGTGGAGGTTAGTTGTGGATGATGCTGAGATTTAGGCACTTGACCAAACACCTCTTTCACTTTGATCTGGTTGTTGCATGGCAGAAGATAACTCGTACGACCGTTCTCTAAGGTGGCTGTTTTGTAACTCCTCACCTCAAGTGGTCTGTGGGCACCTCCGAGGCACACATCACCGACGACGACCCACCCTAGGTCAAGCCTTTGAGCAAACGGAGTATCTCCTGGGCCACTTATCTGCTCACGAATCTTATGTACCTGTAAGATGTCTCTGCCCAGTAAGAGGAGTATTTTGGCATCCGGATCCAGAGGCGGAATCTTGTCGGCGATGTGCTTCAGGTGGGCATGATGGTATGCTGCTTCTGGCGTAGGAATCTCAGCGCGAACATTAGGGATTTGGTTGCACTCGAGGAGTGTAGGCAGAGGAATGCTTACTTTCTTGTCCACCGGCTCCACAGTGTAACCGCTGGCTCTCCTCCCCGCTGTCTCTGAACACCCCGCACAGGTCTTGAGTGTATATGAGTAGGAACTTCCGGAGATCTTAAAAACCTCGAAGAACTCACGCGCCAGGGAGTGATTGCTCTGCTCGTCCAGTATGGCGTACATTCTCTTGGACTCCTCCCTGCGTCCGTTTGGGAACACGCTGATGAGGCAGATCTTAGCACATGCTCTGGCACTCAATCCTTCACCACATACTTGAGTGCACGTCGACTTGACCTCCTGGATCTCTGCTCTGTCCTCCTCCCCGCCGTCATCTGAAATGGAAGGGAATGACTTAGATTTCCAGGTAGGTGGGCAGGGGTGAAGTGCTGTCGCATGAGCGGTGCTCTCACACTCTGTACATTTTATCTCAGCTGTGCAGTGCTTTGCAAGATGCTCTGTGGAGGAGCAACAGCGAAAGCAGATGTAATGCTCTTTCAAAAGCTGTTTGCGATCATTTATGCTCTTTTCACGGAAGCCTCTGCATTTCCTCACTGAGGGTGGGGCTTTTTATGCAGAGGGCAGTATTTATTTGGACCAATTCGTTCCGTACTCTCTTTACACTCGTTCTTAGCAGTTCCTGAGACCTGCGTCTTGTGAACATAAACAGATGTCTTTGTAGGCCTCTCCCACTTACTCTTTCTCTCTGCTGGAGCTTGCATGAAGAGGTTAAAGCTTGGTTCGGTGTGAACCCTTGCCTCCATGGCGATGAAGTTTACCAACGCTGAGAAATGTGGGAAGCTAACGAAATGTTCCTGTTTGTATCTTGTACCAAAGTAAAGCCACTTTTCTTGTATGTTGTATGGGAGTTTCTCAATGATGGGCTTACTTCCTCTAGAGGTATCCAAGTACGAAAAGCCTGCAAGATAGCCGTCTTCCTTGGCGGCTTGTAGCTCTGCCAACAGGTCGGCTAGATCCCTGAGTCTCTGTGGAACCTTTGTTGTGACCTTTGGAAAGTTTTCTAGTTTGTTGAATAGAGCCTGCTCGACGGCCTCTGGCGAGCCATATATTTCGTCGAGGCGCCCCCATGCCATGTGCAGTCCAGTAGCTGGATCCTTGATGTTGACTGTTTTTATTCTTCGTACTTGTTCTGTTGACTCTTTTCCCAGATACTTGGTGAGGAGGTCGAGTTCTCCTGCGGCAGACAGGTCTAAATCGGTGATAGCGTTCATGAACGATGTTTTCCAGGCCCAATAGTTCATTGGCTGGTCATCATATGTGGTGAGACCTGAAGTCACCAGGTGGCTGCGAGCAAGGTATTTGATGAGGTCTCCAGTGGACGTATAATGGTCATAACTAGCTCCATAAGGAATCCTGTGAGCAGGTGGGTGTGTAGGAGATGAGGAATCCAGTTTGAAGTTCTGTTGCGGACGATTCCCACCAAGCTGAAGAACTGGAGAGGAGTTGAGAGGCTGATTGAAGCTTTGTTGTGGCGGTGCCCCACTGGTCTGAGGGGCCTGAGGAATTTGGTGTGACATAATGTCGGCAGAAGCAACAGCTTGGGTTGGACTTGCATTGAGTGGGTGGGGTGTTGAAGAGATTACATTGATTGGTTGAGGGTGTGGAGAATGAAGCGTTGGCGAAACATAGTCACTCCCTCTTCTGATGGGTAGACCCCTGCTGCTTAGGCTGGCTTGTGCCGACACATAGGCTGCGACGCACTGGTCTTTGACCGATTGAGGGGCCGGGCTGTTAGCCTTACTCCATACTTCAAAGCCCATATCTTGTAAACCAGCCACGAGAGCATTTGCCTCTGCTATGGCAGCATCCTTTTCTTTTTCAGCATTTAAAGCATCAAGATTAGCTTGAACTTGTGCATGCTCCACTTTAAGTTGAATTTCTTTTAGCGCATGTGCCGCTCTAGCTTGCGCTGCTTCAGCCTTTGCCTTTGCCATGCCAACGGCCATGCTAATCTTCGAGCTGGACGATGTACCAGATGAATGACTGCTTCGTGAGCGCACAGTCTCAGATTGGTTATCTCCATTTCCTTTTTTACTGTTGCTACGTTGTGACATTGTGACTCACAGCGTATTCAATATCAGGGGAAGTAAGCTAGTGTGAAGCCAACAGGGCGCTGTAGTGTTAGCCGCTTATCTCCTGGTATTGAGTTGCTTCGTAGAATGCCAATCCTTGTGTCCCTCATTAGCTGTGTTGCCGTCTTTTCACTGTCATGGACTATGTTCCATTCAGCTTAAACACTCCCAAGAAACTCCAGGACACAGCTGATTCATTTCCAAGAAGTTTACTGGGAATTTTGTGAAACTGCAATACAGTCTAAGAAGTCTATATTATTAATCAAACCCAAATACACAGTAACAGTTTAAATAGCACCGATTAGCTAACATAGCAGTGCAGCTTATCTGATTAACACTATAGAGCTAGTAAAAAACAACAGCAGCAATAAACAAAGCTAAATTAGCCTTCTCAATAGTCTTACAAAATAAAAATAAGCAGTAACCTAATGTTACACGATGATAAATATTCACAGAAGTTGCCTTATCAAAAAAGGGAAAGGAAAAGCGATCCAACTCAGAAACTGACGACTGGTAGAGCTTGCGCATTCCTGTAGCAAATTAGCGCATAGCAATTTTTCTTCCTGTTTCCTAACATGCGCTGTGTAGGGATTCTTGGTTCAGGTTTGGGGAATGTACAATTAATATTAATGATTGTAATCAATGATTAATCATACGGTTTGAACCAGGTAACAATACATTCTAAATTGCCCCAAAACAGGGGTTATATAGCCCAAAAGTCTGCTTCAGATATATATAGATAATTAAACACAACAAATTATAATTAATTATGAATATACATCACATGCAGACAGGCTGTATTAATTTTCAGAACACCTTAATGGAATTAACCCGTACCGCAACCAACCAGTTCGTCCAGCAAACCACTTTGCTCGATACTCTGGATCAATTCTCCAGAAGGTTTATTCTTAGTATAAGCTCACTTAATCAAAGCACGTTAACTTTCTTTGATAATATCAGCTCCTAGCTTTAGATCGCACATTAAAGAGGCTTTGCTCTATGACCAACAAACACAGACAATCAAGCGTATAATTGGGTTTAATACAAGGAACTAGGATATATCACAAACTTAACAAATGTAGAACACATTTAACAACAAACATTTAAGGTAAGGAAAATGATAGCAAACTTATTACAACAGTTAAACCTTAAGAGCCAGCAAGGGAATTACACACTTTAACGCATTTGAATTTAGATGGAATAATACTTGCAAAATGGACCTTTGTGTCGCTGAACAAGACTGCGTGTGTGCGTGAATGTCCTCGTTGCATCCGTGAGATGGAGGATTTCTCTTGGTGCTTCTCGAGCATTGATCGCTCGCGGGAAGTTCAAAGCATCTGAGATAGAGTCCTTTCACCCGGAGGATATCGGACTGCTCCAAAAACGTAGAGTGTTGAGCTTTGTCCGAAGACAAGAAAAAGACTGAGATAAACGCCAAATAAAACAAAAGACATGTCTGACGAGAGTTTGAAGAGAAGTTGAAGAAAACTTGAAGAGGTTCAGAAGAGAAAGTAAGAAAGCAAGAGGACAAGAGAACAAGAGAGGACAAAGAGAGAGTGATTCCACACCAGATCCTGACTTTTAAGGTAGGAAGGTCACGCCTCCTTTGCGAGGAATGACCCAATGAGGCTTCTCAGTTTTGGCGCGAGAAGGTTCCTTTTGTCTTGTCAAGGCTAGTCATTTGCCTAATTTATGAAAGGGTCCGGATGTGGTTGGAATCACTCAAAAGATGGTAAAACATAGCAGAATACATTTTAATGTAACCTTATATATATATTCAGCTAGAGCGAGTCGTAAGGTTTAATTTGATACCAAGAAACTTGTATTTGGTACACTTAAAAGTGAATATATACTCTTAGATTCTTTATATAAGCCCTCAGAGTTTAACTACACAACTAAACAATCTTAACTAGTTTGATATAACAGCAGAAATACCCAAGCATACGGGAATAAAACATCCATCCATCCATCCATCGTCAACCGCTTATCCTGTGTACAGGGTCGCGGGGGGCTGGAGCCTATCCCAGCTAACATTGGGCGAAAGGCGGGGGACACCCTGGACAGGTCGCCAGTCCATCGCAGGGGAATAAAACATATTTCCTTAAAATTAAGCCATTTCTGTGTTTTAAATAAAAGGAACATGTGCATCTAAGAAAATCTCACATTCCTTTCTCATCCAAGGAGGGGGGTGTGGGGAGAGTAACAGTGTGTGGGGGTTTTAGGACCCTTGCAAGAATGTGTGTATTGCATTCAGAATGAATGAGTTCATGATTTTCCGTTCATACTGTACAGCTGGTACTACGTTACTATGGTTACAAAGATGAACAAACCACTGAACTGCTGAAACAAGGTAGAAAACACATTTTAAAGCGACAGGTCGCCAGCAATATGTCGTGGAAAGTTGTAAAAAAAACTCTCGGAGTCTTGAGTTCCAGATGCCAAAGTTGTTGTTTATTGAACACCAACAAACATGAGACCAGTCAGCTGTCCGTTCTGACTCATTATCCTAAGTTCTCAGTTATATACATTTTTGTTATCGTGTTACCCACCATCTCTGACTAATGAGGTCACTGCCTTGTTTCTTTCCCTCGCCCATCTATTAAAAAGAAACATATATCCTCGCCTCTCTATTGAAAAGAAAAATATATCTTTGGTAGCCTCTCATATCTTGACCTCATGTTACAGTTCATGGACAGAGTACATCAACTCCTAGAAACATTTGCGTAAACAGCCATGTCCCCATCAAATACTTTTTATCTTTGTCCTACATTTTCAACGCATTCCCACAATGAGGCAGCCTTGTTTGCTCATACACATTATTATTTGAAAGAAAACACCAGCTGCAAAAATATAATACATTCAGCTTATTAGAACAAGACACCATTCATATACATTTTTGTATATGAGTTAAAAGTAATTGATTAAACTGATTAAACTCCACTGATTAAAAGTATCTTTGAAAAGATACGTGCCAGCACAAAGGAAACACACCAAGGACTCAAATCAGAATACTATTGATTAACAGAAACACATTTTGTTTTTGAAGAAATTCACCTGTTCCCTTTACAAAAAGCTTCACTATGATGCTGCGCTGCTAAGCGCTACGGGGAACAACCCTAGTTGTGACCAAGCTGAATAATGTGTGCAACACGTCAATGAACATTGACCGGAATTTATAGCCTCGGCTGATGTAATCATTAGATGCACCTGCGGCCAGGCTATAAATGGATACGTCACCAGGTCTCGTCAGAAATTCTTTTTTCAGAGAGATTCTGTTTCTGTGTGTTTTACAAACCCTGTCAAAACTTTCTTTCCTCTGTTAGGAGTTAGAATTGGTTAGACAGTGCACAGTGAATATTTTCCTCTTTTCTCTTCTGTTTAGAAAATATTATATATATATATATATATATATATATATATATATATATATATATATATATATATATATATATATATATTTCTAAAAAAGAAAAGAAAAAAAAGAGGGAATGACTGAAAGCCGCAAATACTGCATACGTTTTTGCTCTGTTTGTTTGGGGGTAAGAGCACGCTGCTCTCGCGTTGCAGCAGGGCAGGTGCGAGCACTGCGATTTGCTTTAACAGGCAAAGTGCTTCGTGCTCACCTCGCTTGCTTCAGGGAGTCAGCACTCACGAAAAAAAAAAATATAGTTCGTGGGGCTTTTGCATGGATTTGGCTGAGGAGCAAGAGACGGGTTGATCCCTTTCTCTCACTTGCTCCCCAAACCCAGCTGGTCCTTCACAAGATCTCGAAGCACGTTCCGACGCTTCTTCGGATCATGAGGAGGATCGCAATTCTCTTCCCACCTCCGAGCTTTCCGTCCGCGATAAAGAAATCTACGGAGGAATTGCTCGATGTTGTTACTCGTGCAGTTGCCAGATTGGACTGGCCACGCGAAAAAGAGCCCCCCAAACGCTCCAAATTAGGGGATTGATTTTATCTTCCAGTCTAAGAAAGGGAACGCCTCATGGGTCCCTTCCCTTCTTTGATAACCTCCATGAAGATCTTTCTCGCTCATGGAGAACCCCTATAAAAAATAAAAAAAAAAAAAATAATTTTATATATATATATATTTTCTTCCCGTGTTCACATACCCTCGACGTCATTATATTCAACTATCGTGGGTGCTGAGGCACGGGGGTAATCAGTGATGCCACCGGTCGAAGAGACGCTTGCGGGCTATCTCTCGCCGGGCTCCGCATCGTCACTTAAGAAGCCCTCTCACCCCTCAAAGCCTTGTAGGACAACCTCCACTTTAGTGGGAAGGGCTTATCAAGCAGCAGGTCAGGCTGGTGCTGCTCTGCACACTATGCTGTTTTACAGGCGTACCAGGCTGACCTCCTGGACGACCTGAGTGTGAGTTCTGCGCTTGACAAGCAAGCCTCAGACCCGCCTCGGTCCTGACTGAAGGGAGGCTCAAAAGCAAAGCGTGGCGAGTCGTGCTTCTCCTCCCAGGGATTGGGGACAGTCTCAGGACTATAAATTCCAGTAAGAGAAAACCCTGATGTCTTGCGCCAAGATTAGGGGGTAGCTCCCCTCGGGACGGGCCGCATGCTTCACTTCACCCCTCCCGGTAACCCCTCGAAGCCCCTCCATTCCCGCCACCTCTTGGTGTTTCGGGTTGCAGAGGCTTCCGTCAAAATTGGGTGTTTTCGCTGTTCCTGCATTTTATTCAGGACGCGAAACACTCAACAACCCCTCAACAGGAAGTGTTAAAATATAATACCCATCTCAGAGATCCTGGCAGCGTGGAAACTTCTGCCAGATATATTCTTTTCTGTGGGTCTTATAAGCGCGTCAGGATTTAATTCACTCGCCGCTTTTCCGTGTTTCAACGGCGTGTTCTCACTACCGTAAACAGGATTTATTTTTATGTAAAAACAAAAAACTCAGTCTCCTGGTTAAAGGGGCCATGGTATGTGTTCCCCTTCCAGAGAGAGAGTTAGGTTATTATGCTCTTATGCCTTTGAGTCGACATCTCAGCTCATGCCTGAACAAGTTTGTGATGCGGCAGGCTGGTCCTCTCCGCTAACATTCATCAGTATTTATGACAAGTTTGTGTTGCGATAGGGTTCTCTTCGCACACATTCATCTAACTTTATGGGTTAGATGCTTTGCTACTCCGGACTCTTATGTCCTTGAGTCGACATCTCAGCCCATGCCTAAACAAGTTTGTCATGCGGCAGGCTGGTCCTCTCTGCACACCTTCATCAAAATGTAACGGTTTAGATGTTTATGCTACTCTGGGCTCTTATGCCCTTGAGTCGACATCTCAAGCTCATTGAGACATCTCAAGCTCTCGTGTTTTTGTGAGTACACTGCACAACCGTAGGGGTCCGGACAGCCCCAAGTGCGGCGGCGTGGGTATTGCGTTCCCCGTAACGCTTAGCAGCACAGCATCATAGTGAAGCTTTTTGTAAAGGGAACGTCTCGGGTTACATGTGTTAGATGCTGCGCTGCTTTGCCGCACTGGGACGTCCCAGGACTGCTCTTCAAAAAGAAGGATCTGACGACACCTGGTGACGTATCCATTTATAGCCTGGCCGCAGGTGCATCTAATGATTACATCAGCCGAGGCTATAAATTCCGGTCAATGTTCACTGACGTGTTGCACACATTATTCAGCTCGGTCACAACTAGGGTTGTTCCCCGTAGTGCTTAGCAGCACAGCATCTTACACATGTAACCCGAGACGTTTTTCAAGGTTATATACCATAAGATCTGCTGTAGTAAAAGTCCCTTTCAATAATCTCTCAATAAATTACACATTAATTAAAATATTCCATTAATACATTTAAAAAGTAAAAGTACAATCATTTCATTAGAAATGTACTTGAGTGAGAGTAAAAAGTACCCACTTTAATATGTCAAATTTTTCCCAAGAAGTTACTCACGTGAATGCAACGGTGTACTAAATGTACTACCCACCTCTCACCATTATGCTCTGAGCTTTTTTCCATTTCTGATGACCGATAGGAGCTGAAATCTAACAATTTATCTACTTTCAATGGATCTAAAAACAGTTTTGAGGAGTAATAAATTCCAATCCGGCTGGAGCGCATATTCTGTGTTTGGATTCATAACAGCTATTAGGGATGGGCATGAGTACTCGAGTACTCGGATGTGGCAGCAATGATCGATCATGAAAATGATGCTCGATGGTGATCATGCATGGTGTGACTTTTCACTTAATTTGAAATTCAGTGACAATTACCTGACAACTAAACACAAACGTTTCAAAGAGGGAGCGTTTTTTAAATTTTGAGATGGATTACATTGTGGTTTTAGGGGTAAATTGATTGTCAGAGACATCTCATAGCAACCAAACTGATACGACACTACAATGCTAACGTTATGATCAGGGCTGGACTGGGAAGAGAAATCGGCCCGGGTGTTCGCTGTCCTTTTCTGCATGTCGCGGCGCCGTTTTGTGGTCCATTCTGCATAACACGGCGGCTAATTTTTGCTTATCGCTGCCCATTCAGCACACGCTCGGTTCTACCGATGGCCATTGCGCCCCTGATCGGCCCCAAAGTGTGTCAGCCCACTGGGAAAATGCCCGGAATGCCAGATTTCCAGTCCAGCCCTGTTTATGATAATCAAAACAAAGGGAGTGTAATTAACTGTGTTTTATACACCTGTCTCTGCAAAAGGTTTTCTAAACACATTTTATTATCATTTAATTTACTAACTTTGACTCCTTAATGGATATTATTCAATAAAAGTGAATGTTTGTTACTCACTGTAAACCTCCCTGCCCTAAGTGACGTACCACACACCTGTATCTCGACTAAATGGAAGTTGAAGATTTCCTCACCAGTTTCCAAGTTAGAAGTTTGACATAAAGTGTCAATCTGTTGGACTGTCCAAAAATGAAAGGTGGAAATTCAGACTCTCCGACTTCATGAATTATCACAGCAACAAAAATATGCAGCACTGCAACTTTCCCACAGGAGCAAACACTTGGACAGACAAACACACTCAAACACACTTAAACACACAAACACACAAGGCGCATGAGGCAGTGGACTTAACGCATATACAGCAGGCGAGTGTTTCAAACAGCTAGACAGAGCGCAGCTAAATGGAACAGAATGTAACGTCTTCAAAACTGAAAGTGATTTGAAAATCAAAAAAACTGGTACGCACTTACTAAGATTACTACGGTAACCTGAAGGAAGCACAGACAGGCGCGTCGTGCCCATTCTTTCATTGAGTTCATAATATGTTCACATAATGACAAATATGATGCATTATATTTTGATTATGCAATCTTTTGTACATTATGTAACATATTATTTTATAACAGCCTATAAAAATGAGAAGACAATACACTGGAACAACAAGACGCAATTCAGCAGCCAAAGATACTCGAGTAGAAATATCCAACAATGCCCAACCCCAGCAGCTATAGGGCTAAAGCTAAATGTGTTTCCGTTTGTCAACTGCTTACTACTGTTCTGATATCTTAATGGTAAAATTCTCTCTCTAAAATGAGAGGTTTTTGCATTTAGAAAATATCTAATTTCTCTTCTTTATTTCATGATACCAGGTCCATCATCTCCCTCTCGATACCTCCAGTGAGGATGAAGCTGGTAAGTTTACATAAAAGTATCCTTTTCTTCTCTATTCTTATGGCACATTGATAAAGAAAAGGATCTCTCTGAATTGAGAGCTTTTTTATTTAGAAAATATCTAATTTATCTTCTTTATTTCATGATACAAGGTCTGTCATCCCCAGCAGCTGCTGGTCATTCTGGTGCTTCAGCATCATCGACTGGTCTCCCTCACAATGTTCCTACATCTACTATGACTGCAAGTTCTGCTCTGTCCTCTTCTGCCTCTGGTTCACCAATTGATCCAGCTGATTGGCCATCACACATAACTGATACAGTAAGAGTAGATATGTTATCAGTGGGCCAATACAGGTGAACAAAGGCTTTGTTTTTCCAAAAAGACAAAATAGAAGATTCCACCATCTTTACAGTTTTAGGCCACTTGTTAATGGGGAGAAAATTAGATGTAGCTTGTTGATGTAATCAGAAAAGAAGGATGCTGTCTATTTTTTTTGCTGTAAATTATTCTCCAATAAATCTGCAAAGCTTAATACAGTGGATAAGTCAAGTCAAGTCAATTTTATTTGTATAGGGCCTTTCACAACACACATAGTTTCAAAGCAGCTTTACAGAAGATCAGCATTAACAGACGATAAAACTGTAATGTCTATAAAGTCGATGAATCATCATTGTGTAATTTAGATAAAATACAATTCTTAATCGTGTTTAAAAATAATTAAATGTTTATTGTATTAATAACCCCAGTGAGCAAGCTGTAGGCGACTGTGGCAAGGAACACAAAACTCCATAAGATGTAGATTAATGGAGAAAAATAATCTTGGGAGAAACCAGACTCACTGTGGGGGCCAGTTCCCCTCTGGCTAACATTATGAATGTAATGTAAATATTAATTATGTATTAGAGCTGAAGATCTTTGCCCGAACCCGACGGGACCCGACGGGTTCGGTCGGGTTCGGTCTGAATTTCGATCATTTTACGCGGGCTCGGGCCGGGCTCGGGCTTGCGCTCCGGATTGCGCGGTAAATGAATGGTCAGGTGATGCGTTTCGATTAGCGCGAAAATGGATGCTGAGGAGGTGAAACGGAGGTTGGCCTCTGGCGATTATGTTTTGGTTGCACAGACAAAGAAAGCAAAGTCTGAGGTGTGGAAAAATTTTGACTTTGTGCATAATGAGAACAATGAGACAGTGGGATATGTGAAATGCAAAAGATGCGACATTCTGTTAAAGTACGACAGCAAAACGACAGGGAATTCGTCGCTGAAAAGGCATGTTGATCGAAGCTGTTCAACACCTGCCAGTGCCCAGGATCAAACTACAATCACGTCGTTTGTTACAGCATCAAAACCCATCCCTGCAAAGATGAAACAAACGGTGACGGAGAAGTGTGTCAGCTTTTGCTGTAAAGACATTAGGCCTTTTAATATCATAAATGGCAAGGGGTTTGAAGAGCTGGCGCAAGAACTAATTAATGTCGGGGCTGCGTATGGGAGGGTTCCCGTAAATTCTGTTATTCCCAGCCATGTGACAGTTGCGAAGAGGTGCACTAACATGGCAGAAGAAAAGAGGGAAGCTTTAGTACAGAAACTTAAGACTTTGTTAAATGATGGCACTGTCGCAATGACCACGGACATGTGGACAGAGGATTATCGGAAGATTAGTTATTTGACAATCACATGCCATTTCATAAATGAGGATATGGAACTGGTGAATAAAACCCTGACAACTACAATGTTCCCTTTGGAAGAGGCAAAGACGGGAGAAAATATCAGACGGGAGATACTGAAACTACTGGTGACAAAGTTTGGCCTTGACGCTTCCTCTCTCAGCAAAATTGTATGGGTGACCGATGAGGGGGCAAACATTAAATTAGCTCTGCGGCCATACCAGAGATTGGACTGCATTGACCACCTCATCAATACGGTACTGCGCCATGGACTCGACATTGCCGAAGTTATCCAAAGCCGACGGTGCTCCGGACATAGGAGATACCATTTCTGCTGCTAAATCATTAGTGAGGTACGTTAAACAGTCGGGGTTGGCTGCACAACTGTCAACAACATTGCTGCAAATGGGAGACACTCGGTTCAGTACGGTGTACCTCACACTGACTTCTATACAGGCCATTTATCATGAGCTCCATGAAAAGCTGGAGGCGCGAGGAGAGAGTGCGCGATTGAGAAAATAGCACCAGACACACTGGACTTTTTGATAAACTTTCTGAAGCCGTTCTATGAAGCACAGCGGGAACTTGAGGGAGACAAGTATCCAACACTTAATAGTGTGTGTCTCTGGAGTGAGAAACTGAAACGCCACTGTGAGCCCAATGTCCTGGACTCCCTCAGCAAGCTGTCGATGCGTGAACGGCACGAAGACTGGCTCGCGCGTAAAGTGATCATACAGGACCTCCACAAGATCGCAACATTCCTCTGGCCAAAATTTAATCAGCTGAGAATGTTATCACATTCAGACAGGAATGCCGTACATGCTCATGTCCGCACTCTTCTGCAAGCCATGGCTGCAGGTGCACCAGATGTGGAGATTCGAGAACCAGAGCTCTCGAGTCGAACCCAGTGACAGTCCTCCGGCAAAAAGGGCGAATTTTGCGGAGTGGGAAAATGTAAGGCAAGCTGACTGGGAAGATGACGAGGTCACTCGCTACATTGAAATGGCTGCTGTCGTGGGAAATGAAATGGATGTTCTTGGCTGGTGGAAGGCCAACAATCCATCCTACCCAAAACTTGCAAAATTAGCCAGATCAGTACTATGCATCCCGGCCAGTAGCAGCAGCAGTGAAAGGGTGTTCAGTGCTGCTGGACGCACCATCAGTGAGCGCAGGACCGCGCTGAAGCCATCTACAGTGGATTCAATAATTTTCCTCCAAAAAAAACATGTAGCCTAATCTTGGTGAGTAAAGGTTTTTCAAATTATAACTAAATATTAATTTAGTCTTAAATGCATAATGTATACACAGCAGAGTATAGGCTACAGGCTAATGTTGGCATTATTCTTTTATTAAATTTCAGCTGCTGTTCACCGTCGCATTTTTTTGTGGCCGCGGATCATGGAGAGAAGTGACGAAGCAAATCCTGCATCTTTATCTTAATTTTGTTATTGCCAAACACGCATCTTAATTTAGAATTGATCTTAATTTAATTTGTTAAGAAAGTCTCCTATAAAGACGCTTTTATTGGCGCGTTGGCCTTTTTATATTCAGTATTGGTGATTGTGGAGAGAGGCGGCCTCAAGCAAGTCCCGTTTTGTTTGTCTTAGGCATAATCTCAATTTTATGAAACTTTTCGTTTTATTTCGTTATTGCCAAGTACAAATCTTAGTTCAGAATTTATCTTGATTTAATTTGTTAAGAAAGACTCATTTTTATAGGCTCGTAGGCCTATTTATAGGCTATGTGTATGCCTAGGCATATGCTGAGCCTGAGATGTTACAGAGGACTTATTTTATTTCTTTGTTCCTTCCAAATTCCCTATACCTTAGTCATAAATAAATGATGTTAAAAATGTATAAATGAAATGACTCATTCTTGACTTGACTTGACAAAAGGCAAAAGAGCTGTGTGCGTGCGCACATTTGAATAATGTCGGGCTGTAAACAGGTTCGGGCTTTTAAAAAGCTGTCAATCAAATTGTACTTGTCGGGCTCGGGCCGAATTCCGTCGGGCTCGGGCCTTGTCGTGCCTAACTTTTAAGGCCCGATTAAAGCTCTATTATGTATAGGTAAAATCATGGTTTAAAATTATTAAACTAAGTGTTAAGGGTCAGTGATTAAACATCGATTGTGTTTGAACTGTAAGATTAATGACCAAAGTCTTTGAAGTCCATCTTGATTAATTGCAGAAGTTCACATAGATGCAACTGTCCTTGTTAATTGGTTGATGAAGTCTTTTGTTGGCAATAGTTAGTCTAAGCATTTCATTTCAAGATCGTAGTCCATAAATAGACAGAGGTGATGCAGGTTGGAGTTGGCATCATTTCATCCTCTGAAGTCCGTCATAATAGATTGAAGTGATGTTTGGCTGGTCCGGCTGCATTTAGTCATCATCATTCTGCGACATGTAGCAGTGGAGTCCAACATGAAGCAGGAATGGTGCTGGATCCAGCTGGTTCTGGTGACCTCAGGATAGGAGTCCCGAGGTTGAGACAGGGAAACAAATAAAAAGATGTAAGCGTAGATGCCATTTAATTTATTGCAGAGTTAGAGATCATGCTCAATGTTTCTGGTCTCTGGTTTCGGCAGACCCAACTAAAGCAGCCTAATTGTGGGTTGGAGGATAAATTAGGTGTATGCCTGGCTAAATAGATGAGTCTTTAGTCTAGACTTAAACTGAGAGAGTGTGTCTGCATCTCGAGCAGTGTTTGGGAGACTATTCCATAGTTTAGGAGCCAAATATGAAAAGGATCTTCCTCCTTTAGTGGATTTTGATATTCTAGGAACTATTAATAGGCCAGAATTTTGCGATCTTAATGAACGTGTTGGAATATAGCGTGGTAGAAGATCACTTAAGTACTGCGGAGCTAGACCATTCAAAGCTTTGTACGTAGTTAACAGAATTTTAAAATCAATACGGAATTTAACAGGTAGCCAATGTAACGATGATAAAATGGGGCTAATATGATCATATTTCTTGGTTCTCATCAGCACTCTGGCTGCTGCATTTTGAACCAATTGAAGTTTATATATTGATCTTGCTGGACATCCTCCCAGTAATGCATTACAATAATCTAGTCTTGAGGCCATGAACGCATGAATTAGTTTTTCGGCATCAGCAACAGAGAGCATATGCCTTAATTTAGCAATATTTCTTAGGTGGAAGAATGCTGTTCTACAAACATTTGTAATTTGATTTTCAAAGGACAGATTTGTATCAAATATAACACCTACGTTCTTCGCTGTTGAAGATGATGTAACAGTACATCTATCTAGAGTCAAATTATATTTTAGCGGCTTATTTTTAGAGTTTTTTGGTCCAATAATTAGAACCTCTGTTTTGTCAGAATTGAGTAGAAGGACATTTCTTGCCATCCAATCTTTTATTTCATTGATACACTCTGCTAATTTTGAGAATTGTGAAATCTCATCAGGTTTTGAAGAAATATAAAGTTGTGTATCATCAGTGTGGCAGGATGGACTGTGATTGAATCCAGTCTCTCCTCCCCCCGTCTGATTACATTGGCTTTTATCTTTCCTATCCGGTTCATGATTGGCTTGTGGTGTGTTCTTGGTGGCCAATCATGTCAGGAGGAGGATGTTATAGCTTGAACGTACCTTATGGGGCAGTGCGTGACGCTAGAGGCTCGTGTTGTTTGGATTCACCCAGTTTTGGTGGTGTCGCAGGTATGTAGAGGTCTATCGCAAATGTTGTACTGTTGCTAGTTAGCTTGTGGTTTATGTGGGATTCCGATTTTTTCATAGAATTCCATGCTGTGTTTCGGCTACCCCATGTTTCATCGGATTGAACGGAATAACGTGTTGTGTTTGTTGACTCACACACGGCGCATTGCCTGCGAGATTCGGGTGTCAGCGCGCTGTTGCTCAGGTAAGTTTTCCCCATTCGGGCCTGTGATTTTGCCTTAGTTGGGTGGTAGCTTAATATAACTATTATTGTGTGTTTTAGGGATAGCTACCATAGCAGGGAAGTGTTTACGGCCTGCCTTGGGGCAACTGCTGCTTTGCTTAAATGCTATTAATGCACGTTTTTCTTATGTGCTGAACTGGTTTTCGCCGAGTCCAAGTTAATGGACTGAGCTACTTTTTCCCAACTGCATCGTAGGCCACTTGTGTGGCTGATTGAGTATCTGCCCTCAGATTTGTGTTATCCACGGATGAGTGTGTTTGTTACGTGATTCATTTGTGATCCGTCGAGTGGGTCGTGCGTCTTTGTGTTCTAAAAGTTATTTCATTTCCCTTTTTGTTTATTTCATTTACCAGCATTATTGTTATTTTGCAAGGTTATTTCATTTCCCTTTTTATTTATTTCATTTACCAGCATTATTGTTATTTTGTAAAGTTATTTCATTTCCCTTTTTGTTTATTTCATTTACCAGCATTATTGTCGTTGTGCAAGGTTATTTCATTTTCTTTGTTTGTTGATTTGATTTCTTAGCATTACAGTTTTACAACTTTATTTCATTTTCTTTGTTGTTGTTTACTTTATTCGTGCTGTTGTTGTTGGTAAAGTTATTTGTTCTGCATGTTGTTATTGTTGTTAGTCTGGTTCATGTTGTGAAATTATGACCTGTAGTTAATTTGGTTTATTCTGTCCTTGTTACATGTTGAGGAGCTGAGTGCTGAGTGCTTAGGGCGGCCAATGGCTTAGCCATTCCGTACATTGGGTACTTGGAAATGGATGTGGGGCTTTGTGGGAAGTTAATGCCACAGTGTGGTGTATTGGTGGTTCAGGATCCACCAGGTAGCTCCCATACTTTAGCACCCGGCGTTTTGGGAATGAATGTGATTCAAAAGTGTTTCCAAGAGCTCTTTGGACTTCACGGTCTGGCCTTATTTGAGCTGCCATCAGTGTCGGAGGCACCTGTTTCTGTCCAACAGGCTTTCCAACGATGCCATAGCAGTAGCCTGCAGTTGTCTGGAGGGACCAGGGGTAAAATAAAGGTTCGGGGTAGGAGGGCCTGTAGAATCCCTGGGGGCACAATGAAGCTGGTGGCTGCTACTTGCTCATACCAGTATTCTGGGGCCACTGTGTTATTGGAACCTCCAGAGGCGGGATCACCGGCGGGTTTGTTGGTTTCTCCTGCTCTTATTCAAGTGATTCGAGGCACTGCCCACGTACCGGTTGTCAATGTGGGCACCGCCGATGTGCTGCTCTATCCCCGCACAGTTGTAGGTGGGTTAGAACATGCCCACATTGTTAGCTTACCAGCGGGTGTCACCGAAGTGCCCTCCTATACAGCTTCTGTGTTTTCTCAGTCAGCCTCTCCTACGGTGCCGGACCAGATTGAGGCTTTGGACCTGTCCCCCTTGTCCAGGGAGGACCAAGTACAGGTACGATTCTTGGTAAGGAAATACACCCATGTCTTCTCGGCCAATGAATTAGACCTGGGGTGTACTAACTTAATTGCTCATGAGATCCCCCTTCTAGATAGTGCCCCGGTGCGACAACGTTATCGACGCATACCCCCATCGGAGTATGAGTTGGTAAAGGAACATATTAATCAACTGTTGGAAACACAGGTGATTCGAGAAAGTTGTAGTCCATACGCTTCCCCCATAGTTCTCGTGAAAAAGAAAGATGGTAGTCTACGTATGTGTGTGGATTACCGACAGTTAAATAGCAAAACAAGAAGAGATGCATTTCCTCTTCCACGTATAGAAGAGTCGTTGGATGCACTGATGGGGGCTCAATGGTTTTCCACTCTCGATTTGGCCAGTGGCTACAACCAGGTACAGGTTAGAGAGGAGGATAAGTCCAAGACCGCTTTTTGCACGCCCTTCTGACTATTCACGTGAAACCGAATGCCTTTCGGACTCTGTAATGCCCCCAGCACCTTCCAGCGATTGATGCAACAGATATTCGGTGACCAACAGTGTCAGTCGTTGCTTCTCTACTTGGACGACATTGTGTTTTTTTCCAGTTCAGTTAAACAACATCTGGAGAGGCTGGGGGTGGTGTTGAGTCGGTTGGAGCATGATGGGTTAAAGGTGAAGCTCTCGAAGTGTGCGTTTTTCCAGCAGCAGGTACGGTATTTGGGTCATGTAATCTCAAACCAGGGTGTGGCCACTGACCCCAGTAAAATCGAAGTGGTATCTTCTTGGACAAATCCTACCACAGTCTCTGAGCTACGGTCCTTTTTGGGATTTGCTAGCTATTATAGGCGATTTGTCGAAGGTTTCGCTAAGCTGGCTGCCCCGTTACATCGGCTAGTGGCAGAGCTGGCCAATGTGGGGTCAGGGAAAAGGCTTCAAAGGGCAGCCATTCAAAGCTGGTCTAGTGAGTGTCAGGCCAGTTTTGAGGCTCTTAAGATTAAACTGACCACCGCTCCAGTACTAGCGTACACAGATTTTGCACTACATTTTATTTTAGAGGTTGATGCGAGCTATGGGGGTTTGGGTGCAGTATTGTTACAGGAGCAAGGGGGCCGAGTGAGGCCTATAGCCTAGGCTAGCCGGGGGTTGAGACCTGCAGAAAGGAACATGCAGACCTATAGCTCCATGAAACTGGAGTTCATGGCCCTTAAATGGGCCATGACAGAAAAGTTTCGTGAGTATCTGCTGGGTCATAAATGCACGGTCTATACAGACACGGTCTATACAGACAACAAGCCAAATCATCTGGCCTCAGCGAAGTTTGGTGCCACAGAACTATGAAGTCAAATATCGGTCAGGGAGGAGTAATAAAAATGCAGATGCACTATCTAGGCTGCATTTACCAGACTTCCAAACCGTAGAAGCTATAGCCCCAGGCACCACTCTCCCTCAACCACTGCAACAGGTGTTACAGTCCGGGCTGACCAAGGTTACCCAATTGGCCATCTCTGCTCTACCGGCTCATACACCGGCTGAGATTTCTAGTTTTCAGCAGGCAGACTCTACCATTCAGGAAGCTTTAGTCTTTTGGAGGTGGGGAAACGACCCAGCCCTCAAGAGCGTAAACAGGTCTCACAACAGACGTTGGCCCTGCTTAAACAGTGGGATCGTTTAGTTGAGTGGGATGGTGTGGTTTACCGTAAGGTCTTCCGTTCAGATGGGGGAGAAGTAGTATGGCAATTGTTGCTGCCTGAGGCCATGCAAAAAGGAGTACTAATACCAGCCCATCAGCAGCATGGCCACCAGGGAACCGAAAGGACCCTGGAGCTTTTACGGCAGCGGTGCTTCTGGCCAGGTATGGCTGCGGATGTGGCACGCTGGTGTCAGTTGTGCGAAAGATGTCAGGTTTCCAAAGACAATCATCCTACAGCACAGAGTTTCATGGGCCATCTGCTGGCGGGGCGACCCAACGAAATCTTGGCAATTGATTTTACTACTCTAGAGCCAGCTAGGAATGGGCAGGAAAATGTCTTGGTAATGACTGATATTTTTAGCAAGTATACTTTGGCCGTCCCGACTAGCGATCAACGTGCCCCTACAGTGGTACGGGTGCTGGTGGGGGAGTGGTTTTCAAAGTTTGGGGTCCCTGGCCGAATTCATTCGGACCAGGGCCACAGTTTTGAAAATGGGCTTATTCAGCAGCTTTGTGGTTTATATGGAATTCAGAAGACACGTACTACTCCGTATCACCCAGCGGGAAAAGGGCAGTGCGAATGTTTTAATAGGACCATGCACAACTTGTTACGAACTTTACCAGTCTCACAAAAAAGAGACTGGAATTCTTGCTTGCCCCAAATCCTGTATTGTTATAACACCACCCCCCACCAGGCCACAGGAGAGTCACCATTTTTCTTGATGTTCGGGCAAGAACCACATTGTAATGCTCAGCCTAGATTATAGGAGATGATACACAAAAAAATACGGTCTTGACCCTAAGTTTGTATGGTGATGGGAAGTTTACAAAAAAATGGCATCGTTGGAAAGCCTGTTGGACAGAAACAGGTGCCTCCGACACTGATGGCAGCTCAAATAAGGCTAGGAAGACAACAATTCGATTTAAACCCAAAGTGTATTTACAATAAGAAGAAAAAAAACATCAAAGTGAATCCAGAAATATATATATATATATATATACAAATGTATAAAAGACAAACAAGAAAGCAAGAAACAAGATAAATACTAAAGGTGAATGAAAATGGATGAATTGACTATAGGAGTCCCGTACAATGTCCTGTTTATGTGTGTGTGTGTGTTGAATCGGCCTCACCAGTTGTTATGTTATGAAACCGGGAGCTCGTTGTGAAGCAGCGCTGTTCTGTGAAGAAATCCATGTTCTGTGAAGATAATCCCACAATGTCTTCTCGTTCACAGTCAGTAACAGCCTATGGTGGAGGTTTTTCGCGCGATCGATTGCAAATCCCCTTGAGCATCAACGTGTCACTCCTGAACGCCGGTTTCCCGGCTCCTTTTAAACGGAAGAAAAAGTCATACAGCTGATTTGGAGTGACGTCACGGGGAATTCCCTGGAGCTACGCGACAGAACTCTCGCGTGAGTGAAACAGGAACTCAAAACACTTAACTAGGCAATAAACACAGGAAAACAACATATATTAATTAAGGCTGTTTTCTAAGAACAATGTAGATTTTTATACAGCAATATATGTACATATTCCATACTTATGTGGCTGCGCTACATAATCCCCCCCCAGCCAGCGGCATAGGAGGAGAGCGTCCATAATAGCGCTTCAGGTTAACCACATTTACTACATCGGTTCTTGGAGGGTTGCCCCAGCACACAGTGTAATTTATTGGCCCTGTTTTACTTTTTATTTCAGCTGGACCCTCCCACTTGGGCGCTAGCTTGGCAGAGAACTTGTTTGAGGAACTAGAGAGAGGATGGGTTTTAATCCATACCAGGTCACCCGTTTGAAACTGCGCATTTTTTCTACGGTAATTATAATACCTAGCTTGTTTGGCTTGGCACATCCTCATTCTGTTTCTCACTTCTGCCATCATACTGTCTTGTCGTTCCACCAGGGAATATGCAGATTGATCAGGTGAAGGTGGTCGGTGGATAAGACGTTCCAGTGGTCCTAGAATTAGCCTACCCAGCATGAGTTCGGTAGGGGTCTTCCCTGTGGTTTCTTGCTGGGCCGTGTTAATGGCATAGCGGAATTCAGGTAGCCACTGGTCCCAGGTCTGATGTTGTTGACCCACATAGGCAGCAATCATGGTTTTTATGGTTCGGTTGATCCTCTCTGTTAGGTTTGCCTGTGGGTGATAACTCGTGGTGAGTTTCTGAACACATCCCCATGTTTTGCACAGATCGCCCAGAAGGCTGGAAGTGAATTGGGGGCCCCTATCGGACACCAGGTATTTGGGTACCCCCCATCATGTGAATATCTCCTCCTGAAGTATTTTCACTATTTTCTGGGTCTTGCTGTCTCGAAGAGGGAACATTTCCACCCACTTAGTGAAATAATCCACAATGAAAAGGAGGTACGTGTTCTGTTTTATACTGTTGGGGAAAGGTCCCATAAGGTCCACCCCTAACGTGTGTCCAGGTTCTGTGATCAATGTGCTCTGCATCAATCCCGATGGTTTGGTATTGCTGGGCTTGTATTTCTGGCATATCTCACAGGTTTTAATGTATTGGCAGACGTCCTTCCGGACGGCCACCATGCCACGTCTAGGATCTTCAGCAGAGTTTTCAACCGTCCGAGATGGCCTCCAAGTGGATTATCATGATAGTAATGCATGAAATCAGATGTTAAGGATTGTGGTACTACCAGTTGATATTTCACTCCTTGGTTTTTTATGGGAACTTTGCGGTACCACACCCCTTGGAGGTCTTCAAAGGTGATGGGTTGGTCTTTGACTGCTCGAGGGTTCATGTTAGACTGCAGGTGAGAGATGGTATCATCCAAACTTTGAGCTTTTATTATTTCTTCCAGAGAGTGAGGTAATGTAGACGCATTGTGTGAAGATATGGACAGGCAAGGAGCATCATCAGCAACAGGTTCCTCCAGGACCCGGACAAAGCGTCAGGTCCCTGATTGAGGCAACCTTTCCTGTGATGGACCTGAAAGTTGAACTGTTGCAGGCGGAGCGTCCAGCGGGTGAGGAGGTTTTAGGGCAGTTGAACGCCCATGCAAGGGCCGCATGATCAGTGAAGACGTCGAAGGTTCTTCCCTCCAGGTAATGTCTCCACTTTTCAACAGCCCAAACCACTGCTAGACATTCCTTTTCAGAAGTGCTGTAATTTTTCTCTGGTCCAGTTAGGGTCTGTGATGCATATGCTACCACCTTTTCTCCCTCCTCTGAATGTTGAGTGAGGATGGCCCCCATTCGTACCTAACTTGTGTCCGTATGAACCTGGAAGGGTTGGATAATGTCAGGTTGTATCAACAATGGTGAGTTTTGTAAAGCTTGTTTAAGTGCATCCATACTAGATTGACACTCTGGCGTCCACTCCCACTTAACTCCTTTCTTTTTGAGGTGGTTCAATGGAGCAGCAATGTCAGCGAAGTGGGAAATAAACTTATGATACCACCCCACCAGTCCCAGAAATCATTGCAAGACTTTAAGATCTTGCGGTGGGGGGAACTCTGCAATGGCTCTGGTCTTCTCTCGGTCAATCTCCACTCCCCTCTCAGAGACTATATGGCAGAGGAATTTGAGCTGACGCTTGAAGAAGTGGCATTTCTTCATGTTCCGCGTCAGGTTGGCTTGGGTAAGTCTATGTAGAACCATGTTGAAATGTTGAATGTGTTGTTCTAGTGACTTGGAATAGATTATTATGTCGTCAATATACACAAAACAAATTGTCCCCCTCAGATCAGACAGTACTCTCTCCATCAACCGTTGGAAGGTAGCAGCGGCATTTCTGAGCCCATACGGCATCGACTTGAATTGAAATAGCCCCTTGGTTGAGATAAAAGCAGTCTTCTCTTTACTCTGTTTGTCCATCTCCACCTGCCAGTACCCAGACTGCAGATCCAAGGAACTAAACCAGGAGGCTCCTTCCAGGGATTCAAGGATGTCATGAATTAATGGCATTGGGTAAGCGTCTGGTACCGTCTTACTGTTAAGCTTCCTATAATCCACGCAGAACCTATAAGAGCCATCAGGTTTGGGGACCAGGACCACAGGTGAAGACCAAGGCGAGAAGGATGGTTCAATGATATCATCTCGCAGCATCTGATCTACTTGCTCCTCAATGATCTGCTTCTTAAGAGGAGAAACTCTGTATGCTCGGGATTTGAGAGGTATGTCATCCGATAATGTGATTTTGTGTTGTACTGTTGATGTCTTACCCAGGGTGTTTGAAGTGGTGCATGGCCAGGTGGCGATTAACTTCATTAACTCCCCCTGATTGTCAGTGTCCCACTCAGGGATCTCTGAGGAAATGGACCTGAGTTCGGGCAGTCTACCAGTGGAGGGTAAGGCATAATATAAATTCAGCAGCGCAGCCATATTAGCAAACACTTGACCAGACAGGTTGTTTGTCTTAGTGGGCATCTGTGATGGTATGAAAGGGTAATAGGTGTATCCTTTGTCAGATGTTAACCCATATCTGCCTCGTCCCACTTCTAGTACTGCTCCCATGGCTCTCAAGAAATCCAGACCAGCAATGAGTGGAAAAGCTAGGTGAGTGTCTTTTAGAATATACGTATCCATTTGGATAAGTGGTCATGCCATTGAAACTCAATCCGTTGCAGGTCTCTGGACTGGTGAATCGTTCCGTCTGCCATCATGAACCTTTGTGGACTGGAGGTAACCACTGATGGAATCTCCCCTCTCAACTGTTTCCACAGGCTTTCTTGCATCAAGGTGTAAGTGCTACCGGTGTCTACCACTGCCTTTACCTCCTTGCCCTTCACCCTTACAGGCACCACAAGAAGAGACGACAGTGGATGGGGTTGAGCTAGTGTTACTCCAGACAGGTTTTTGCGGAAGGTATTTTCAGCCGATTTTTTGTTGGTTTTTCCTTGGCTGCTCTGAGTACCCACTTTCTGCCAGTAGTCTTTAGCTCCCATGTAGTCCTTTTCCAATATGGATCCGATTTTCACCAGATGTTCAACAGAGGTAACTGTTCTCCTCATACACCCGGCAACTCTTGGGTTGATGTTGTTGAGTATGCGATTTACTAGCTCCTCCTCAGAGATCTCTGGCTTCCATTTCAGACATAAGGCCCGGTAGTCATAAGCAAAGTCTCTCAGGCATTGTCGTGGCTGCTGAACCATCGTCCTCAGTTTTTCCTCCACTTCTGAGAGGTAATCATCTGGGAGAAAAGCAGCCATGAATGCCCTTGTAAAGGACCTCCAATCTGTTACCTTGACCTTCTCTGCCTTCCACCAGCTCAGCGCAGGTCCCTTCAGTACTGTACTCAAGGTTCCTAGTAGCTCAGCACAGGGAAGGGGTCGAATCTCTAGGAAGTTCTCACATTGCTCGATGAAGTTGAGCACCTCCGCCGTCTCACAGGAGTCTCCGAAAGAGGTCGGGCACAGAATGAGGATGCACCTGCAACTACAGAGGAGGTAAGCACATTAGGGTGGTGAGCATACTTAGGATGTTGAATGTCATAAGTATCATTGAGCGATTTATGAGAGGGAATTTTCTCTCTAGATACTAGAGCAGGGGTCAGTGGTTGACGGACAGTGGAAAAATGGGAGGAATTTGGTGAGTAGGTCTGTAATCTGGAGAGTGTGGGAGTGCTAGTGAGCCTCATTTTTCTAATTTGACTTTCCCATTTTGCATCTCTCCTCAGAAAACAATCGGTTACAGCCTTTTCTAATATTTCCAGTGCCTTAACGAAATAATCCTCCAACCCTGCCAAGCTAGAGTCCACGGCTTGCCTAAAGCTTGCTTCCCTATTCAATGTACTGTCCATTGACTGTTTGAAATCTTGTTCCAAAGTATGTAATTTTTGATTTAGAGCCAATAAATTACCTTTACACTAAGTCAAGTCAGCATGCATCAATTGTACCATGCCTATATTCAGTATGCTACTTTCATCTTCATCATCATCATCAGATTGTTCAGTGTCAGACATGTATAATGAACTAATCATTGAAGTTATTTCCTCAGGCGCATTACGCCTGGTTACAAATGGACCTTTGGTAAAATCCACCTCTGTCTGTTCTGTATCATTTTGGACATTTACAGATTTCACAGGATTATCAATATTCTCATCAGGAACTTCCACCAAATCAACATTTGTCACATCCATATTGAAAATTGTAAAAAACAAAAAAAGAGAGAGAAAAAAGAAAAAACCCCACCCCAAACAAACACAATAATAATAATAAAGGGTCCCCGTACGGGCCACCAATATGTAACGCTCAGCCTAGATTATAGGAGATGATACACAAAAAAATACGGTCCTGACCCTAAGTTTGTATGGTGATGGGAAGTTTATAAAAAAAAGAAGGCTAGGAAGACAACAATTCGATTTAAACCCAAAGTGTATTTACAATAAGTAGAAGAAAAAAAACATCAAAGTGAATCCAGAAATATATATATATATATATACAAATGTATAAAAGACAATCAAGAAAGCAAGAAACAAGATAAATACTAAAGGTGAATGAAAATGGATGAATTGACTATAGGAGTCCCGTACAATGTCCTGTTTATGTGTGTGTGTGTGTGTTGAATCGGCCTCACCGGTTGTTATGTTATGAAACCGGGAGCTTGTTGTGAAGCAGCGCTGTTCTGTGAAGAAATCCAAGGGTGAAAAATCAACAAAAAAGATAATCCCACAATGTCTTCTCGTTCACAGTCAGTAACAGCCTATGGTGGAGGTTTTTCGCGCGATCGATCGCAAATCCCCTTGAGCATCAACGTGTCGCTCCTGAACGCCGGTTTCCCGGCTCCTTTTAAACGGAAGAAAAAGTCATACAGCTGATTTGGAGTGACGTCACGGGGAATTCCCTGGAGCTACGCGACAGAACTCTCGCGTGAGTAAAACGGGAACTCAAAACACTTAACTAGGCAATAAACACAGGAAAATAACATATATTAATTAAGGCTGTTTTCTAAGAACAATGTAGATTTTTAACAGCAATATATATATATATATATATATATATATTCCATACTTATGTGGCTGCGCTACAACATTTGCCGTTGGATTTTCTGTTAGGTAATGTCCCTGAGCCCTCCGGGGTCACGGTTCACGAATGGGTCCAAGAACATCAGGCTCGGTTGCAACTTGCATTTCATGGAGCCAGAGAGCGGCTGCAAGCAACAGCTACACGCCGTAAGATAAACCATGATCAGCGAGTTCGCGAGGCACCTTTACAGGAGGGCCAGTTAGTATATCACCGTGATCTCAGTGTGAGGGGGCGCCACAAAATTCATGACATGTGGAGCTCAGTAATGCACCAGGTACTGAGAGCACCGAAGGAGGGTGGCACGGTATATACCGTGGCACCAGTAAGTGACCTGAGCAAGGCTCGGCATGTGCATCGCTCCTTGTTGAAACTGGTTGTTCGCGAAAATGTGCCAATGCCTCCTGTTATTGACCAAACTGTCGCCGATTATGACTTGATGATCCAGGGCCGGCCAGCTTCTCAGCTGGCGTCTGAGTCTCCAGCAACGGGGTCAGCCAATAAGGATCACAGTTCGTCGCCCCTTTCAGCTCCTCCAGTGGATGTAAGTGGCTCTCTACCCCCTGGGGTGGCTGTATTGCCTGGCCCCTCTGATGGGACTGAAGTGAGAGCACGACAGACCTCCTGGTCAACGGCTGGACAACACTCAAACCTTCACCGTCTCCCAAGATCTGTGTGTTAGGGAGACAAAGTACTTTTTCGTTGATACAAATGTTTCACATGCCTTATCTTTCTGGTGGCCCATCGTCGTGGCGCCGATTGAAAAGGCAGGGTAGATTGTGGCAGGATGGACTGTGATTGAATCCAGTCCCTCCTCCCCCCGTCTGATTACATTGGCTTTTATCTTTCCTATCCGGTTCGCGATTGGCTTGTGGTGTGTTCTTGGTGGCCAATCATGTCAGGAGGAGGATGTTATAGCTCGAACGTACCTTCTGGGGCAGTGCGTGACGCTGGAGGCTCGTGTTGTTTGGGTTCACCCAGTTTTGGTGGTGTCGCAGGTATGTAGATTTTTTCATAGAATTCCTTGCTGTGTTTCGGCTACCCCATGTTTCATCGGATTGAACGGAATAACGTGTTACGTTTGTTGACTCACACACGGTGCATTGCCTGCGAGATTCGGGTGTCAGCGTGCTGTTGCTCAGGTAAGTTTTCTCCATTCGGGCCTGTGATTTTGCCTTAGTTGGGTGGTAGCTTAATATAACTATTATTGTGTGTTTTAGGGATTATACATAAATATTATATAAGCCTAAATATGACCTAAACCATGCTAATGCAACTCCACAAATTCCAACATAATTCTCCAGCCTATTCAAGAGAATGTTGTGATCTGTCGTGTCGAATGCAGCACTAAGATCTAAAAGCACTAGAAGAGAAATGCAGCCACGATCAGATGATGGCTGGACAAGGTGCTTACTCAGATGGGCTCTCCAAATCTCTGATGTTCCAGTGTGTCATAGGAAAAACTCTCAACCTATTTCATGTCACCAAAGAATGACACCATTCACACCCATCTAATTCATTTGTAACTCTGATAAGTGCAGTCTCTGTACTGTGTTGAGGCCTAAATCCTGATCGAAATTCTTCATATATACCATTTCAATGTAGAAATGAACATATTTGGGAGGATCCTAAATTTTCTAGTATTTTTGACATAAACAGAGATTTGAAATCTGTCTATAATTAGCAAGTTCTCCAGGATCAAGTTGTGGCTTCTTAATAAGCGGTTTGATAACTGCCATTTTAAAGTTTCTTGGGACATGTCCTAAGCATAGCGAGGAGTTAATGATATTAAGAAGTTGTTCTGAGATTACAGGAGATACCCCTTTTAAGAGCTTAGTTGGTATAGGATCTAACAAACAAGTTGTGGCTTTTGATGTTTCGATAAGTTTTGTTAGCTCTTCATGACCTATGACAGAGAAAGATTGAAGTTGCACATGAGGAAAATTATTAGGCACTGTTTTCTGAGGTGCTATGCCAGATGATTGCATTATTCCAATTTTAATTCTGATTATTTCAATTTTATCTGTAAAGAAATTCATGAAGTCATTACTCTTGAGCTGTGACGTAATATCTGGTTCTGTTGAGGCTTTATTCCTAACCAATTTAGCCACAGTACTGAATAAACATCTAGGATTGTTGTGGTTATTTTCTATGAGCTTACAAAAATATGCTGACCTGGCAGCTTTTAGTGCCTGTCTGTAGCTACAGACACTATCCTTCCATGCACCACGAAATACTTCTAGTTTTCTATTTTTCCACATTTTCCGAGCTGCTCTCTTGAGAGCATGAGTTCACACTCATTGTATCATGGTGCAGGGCTTATTTCTTTAATTTTATTTAATCAAAGTGGGGCGATATTATCAAGGGTGCTAGAGAAGACTGCATTTAAATGTTTTATTTCATTCTTTTCATTCTGTTCTTCTGGGCTTTGGGGTTTATTGAGTGTATGAGATAGATCTGGAAGATTATTAGTGAAGCTATTTTTAGTGGTCGAAAGAATGGTTCTACCTGAATGATAGCATGGTGTAAATTGAGTAACATTAGTTGATTGCATCATACAAGAGACGAGGTAATGATCCAAGATGTCATCGCTCTGCTGCAGAATTTCTATATTATCAACATCAACTCCATATCAAAGAATTAAATCTAGCGTATGATTATGGTAATGAGTTGGTCCTGTTACATTTTGTCTGACTCCAAGAGAGTTGAGAATATCAATAAATGGTAACCCAATGTATCATTTTCATTATCGATGTGAATGTTGAAGTCACCAACAATTAAGGCTCTATCTACAGTAACTACAAGATCTGATAAAAAATTAGCAAATTCACTAAGGAAATTAGAATAAGGCCCGGGTGATCTATACACTGTAGCAAGGGTAAAAGACAACTTTATATTTGATGGTGTCACATTAAGCATTATTAGTTCAAAAGACTTACATTTATATCCTGTCCTCTGAGTAACACCAAAAACGTCTCGGGTTACATGTGTAACCCTTGTTCCCTGAAAAAAGCGGAACGAGATGATTTTGCTAAGCGCTATGGGGAACGCAATACCCACGCCGCCGCACTGGGGCTGTCCGGACCCCTACGGTTGTGAAGTGTGCTCACAAAAACGCGAGAGGTCTCAGACATGAGCTTGATGTCGACTCAAGGGTGTAACAGCCCGGAGTAGCAGAAACATCTAACCCATAAAGTTCGATGAACGTGTGCGGAAAGGACCAGCCTGCCGCATCACGAACTTGTTCAGGCATGAGCCTGCCATAAAAACTGATGAATGTGCGCAGAGAGGACCAGCCTGCCGCGTCACAAACTTGTTCAGGCGTGAGCTTGGGATGTCGACTCAAGGACGTAAGAGCCTGGAGTAGCATGAACATCCAAACTATAAAATCTGATGAATGTGTGCAGAGAGGACCAGCCTGCCGCATCACAAACTTGTTCAGACGTGAGCTTGAGATGTCGACTCAATGACGTAAGAGTCCGGAGTAGCAGAAACATCTAACCGATAAAGTTCGATGAACGTGTGCGGAAAGGACCAGCCTGCCGCATCACGAACGTGTTCAGGCATGAGCCTGCCATAAAAAACTGAAGAATGTGCGCGGAGAGGACCAGCCTGCCGCATCACAAACTCATTCAGGCATGAGCTTGGGATGTTGACTCAAGGACGCAAGAGCCCGGAGTAGCATGAACATCCAAACTATAAAATCTGATGAATGTGTGCAGAGAGGACCAGCCAGCCGCATCACAAAACTGCTGCAGAGGGACCCCTCTAGCCAAGGCTTTAGAGGCGGCGACCCCTCTGGTGGAGTGAGCCCTGACACCTACTGGCGAAGCTTGACCACGTGCCTCATAGGCCAGGGCAATAGCATCCCTCAACCAATGTGACATAGTCTGCTTGGTAGCGGCCACCCCCCTGTTGCGGCCCCCAAAGCAGACAAATAATTGCCCTGACTTACGCCACTGGCTAGTGCGGTGGACATAAGTCTGAAGGGCACGGACTGGGCAGAGTCCGTGAAGTCTTTCCTGCTCCGGCGTTAAAAACAGCGGGGAGCAGGAGGCTTCCAGAGTGACAGGGTGTAGTGTCGAAAAAGGCACCTTAGGAAGGTATTCAGGATGAGGATGCAGGATAGCTTTGGCCATACCTGGGGCAAACCCTAAACAGGCCGGCAAAACAGACAGAGCCTGTAGATCCCTGATTCTCTTAAGAGAGGTAATCGCCACAAGAAAAACCAGCTTGAGAGTCAGAAGTCTGTCAGACGCTGACTCTAGAGGTTCAAAGGGGGTCTCAACCAGACCCTCCAGGACTATTGCTAAGTCCCATGAGGGAGTTCTAGTCCTAACAGGAGGCCTCAGTCACCTGGCTCCAAGAATGAAGCGAGCGAGTAGAGGGTGCCTCCCCAAAGGCACCCCGTCCATCAAGGCGTGGCAAGCCGAAATGGCGGCCACATAAACCCTGAGAGTAGCGGGGCATATGCCTGCTGACAGTTTTTCCTGCAGAAAGTCCAGAACTGAAACAATTTTGCATCATGTAAACTGCACCACTTTTCGAAGACACCCCATTTATTGTTGTAGATTCTTCTGGTGGAGGGAGCCCTAGCACTAAGAATGGTCTCGATAACTTCAGGCGACAGCCCTGTGTCCCTCAGTTGGTACCCTTCAGGGGCCAAACATGAAGTTTCCACAATTCGGGCCGGGGATGAAATATCGTCCCCTGTGCCTGAGACAGAAGGTCCCTCCTGTCCGGAATCGGCCAAGGCGAGCCGTCGAGGAGAGATATCATCTCTGAGAACCAAATCCTGTTCGGCCAGCGAGGCGCTATCAGTAAGAGGCAAGACCCTTGCTGGCGAACTCTGGCTAAGACTCCCGGGAGCAGAGAAACCGGGGGAAATGCATACAGACACATTCTGGGCAGGTGGGCCTGACCTGCCGCTTGATAAGCCCTCCCCACTAGCATGGAGGTAGTTCTGCATGGCTTAGAGGGGAGAGCAGGTTTTTTCAAAGATGATGCCGAACCCGGCGAGAGATAACCCGCAAGTGTCTCTATTCGACTGGTGGCATCCTTCAATACCCTCGCGCCTCAGCACCCACGATAGTCGAATATAATGACGTCGAGGGCACGTGAACGCGCAAGGTATAAGGTTTACTCCACGAACGAGCAAGCTCATCGTGGAGGTCATCAAAGAAGGGAAGGGACTGATGAGGTGTTCCCTTCCCTTGGCCACCAGACAGAAATCTGTCCTCTAACTTGGAGCGTTTGGGGGTTTCTTGGTCACGTGGCCCGTCTAATTGAAGTCTGGCCACTGCACGAATAACCACATCAAGTAACTCATTCAGAGGATTTTGTGTCATGCTTTGAGTGCTCGGATGTGGGTAACTCGAAATCTACAGATCCAAGAGAATCAAGGTCCCCCTCCTGAACTGAAGAGGCGCCGGAGCGCGCTTCAAGCTCACGCGAAGGACCAGCTGGATCTGGGGAGAGAGCGAGCGAAAGGGACGTACCCGTCTCTCGCTCCTCAGCCAGATCCATACGAGAGCCCCACGAATGTAGTGCGGGTGCTGGCTCTCGGAAGTAAGCGAGACGAGCGCGAAGCATTCTGAAAGGTCCCAATGCGTGATCTCCGACTGGCGAAGCCGGACATCGTTAGTGCCGATGGATAACAATTTTTGAAAATCTACGTTTAGCATTAGCCAGCACTTGTAAATTTGATTTGATGTCAGATGCTCTGGCCCCCGAAATGCAATTAACAATAGTGGCTGGAGTCTCTATTTCCACCTTGCTTACAATAGAATCACCGATAACAAGGGCTCCTTCAATATGATTCTCGGTGGGTGTATCACTGAGTGGGGAGAATTGATTGGAAACCCTAACAGGAACGGGAGAGTGGTGTCTGTTTGCTGAGCGAGTGTGCTGCCGAGACGTCACCCAAATTGCCCTGCTGCAGGGGCTCTATAGCCGGAACCAAAGTGTGTATGTTGCTCTCTGTACTGCCTGCATCCGAAACAGTATCTACCGGCTTATCTTTCTCACTGACCTCTGCTAGCGTTCGGATGCGAGTCTCTAACTCATTAACCTTCTCCGTCAGCCTGACTAATTCCTTACATTTATCACAAGTGAATCCCTCACTGCTGATGGAGTAGGCTATTGTAAACATGTGACATGCAATGCAGGAACAAATAACATGAGCAGATGCCATGACTTACCGCAAATTGTTTGTTGTTCCTGAGCAGTGAGGGTTTGAGATTGATGTGAATTCCTCAAGAAATTGTTTGTTGTTGGTGGTTGTTGTTCTTGATAAGCGGTGCTTTGAGATCGATGCAATAATCTGTGTACCGCAGAGGAGAAAAAGAAACTGGTGCACGCTGAAAAAATGCACACAGTTTAATCGCGATAAAAAATAGAACGCGGATGCAGGTGGAATATGCGTGTAGTTGAAGCGCGATAAGAGAATATTACGGGAAGACCCGATGCGTGCTTAAAAATGGCAGATGATTAAGGATTAAAGGCTGAAAACAGATATATAAGCGATGCTAAAAAAAAACTAGCAGGCTACAAACACAGACTCTAGTTAGGTGACAGCAACCAGTAAAATACACTCAGATGAAACAGGAGAAAAGCAGAAAAACCTGAAACACAGTAAAATGACAAAGGATATAACTATAAACTATGAATTATTACTATAATGATGAACGTTTGAGAATAAGAATAAGCAATGCGGGCCACAAACAAACTCTCGTGCTGCGTGCTGTGCCGTCAGCAACAGGAAGTCCAGCGACGCTACTGATAACAGGACTGATAACAGGACTGGATGAATATTGGGACGATACAAGACAACAGCACAGAATATGTAAACAACTTAAAGGCTTGGAAGGAACTAGAGCTTCGTTTAAAAAAAGGGAAAACAATAGACCAAACCGAAATTGACCTCCTGGAGGCAGAGAAGAGGAGATGGAGAGAGGTGCTAATTCGATTAGTTTCAATCATACAGTATCTAGCAGCGAGAAACCTTATATTCAGGGGGTCTGTTGACACCCTATATTGCCACAATAATGGGAACTTTCTCAAAGAAGTGGAACTAATAGCCAAGTTTGACCCAGTTTGAGGCTTAAAAGTGCATTGACAGTGGAGGGAATTATGTCACATACTTGGGCAAAACCATCCAAAATGAGCTCGTCGCCTATATCAGTGACTCAATCCTAAATACATTGGTGGCTAAAGTAAAGAAGTCAAAATAGTTTGCAGTTATTCTGGATTGCAACCAAAACATCAGCAACCAGGAGCAGATGTTTGTCGTAATCAGAACTATCTGCCTAGACAAAACTCCTCAAATCAATGAACATTTTCTTGGGTTCCTGATAGCCCCTGAATCTACAATTCTATCGGGAAGACACGCAGGCTTGAGTGAAGTTTAAGATGCCATTTATTTGATAAATGTAAAACAGAAAGCAATGTCTCTCTCTTTGGCGTAGGCCCCGTCCGGCAGTCCAAGGGAGTTGTGCCCAGAACCGTCATGTCCTGCCGGAGATAGGAGGCAGGGGCGAGGAGCCTACCACCAAAAAGAGAGAAAGTAGTATACTACCCCCAAAAGAGATGATCCTATTTGGTACGAACCAGGTCTTGTGTTAGGCGAAGGAAAAAAATTCTGGAGAAGAAAAAAATAGAGATGTGAGCATCAGAATTGACATGAAATTTGTGATATCTCTGGTATGGTTGTGTGAAGCCTTTGCAATGGGAAAGCAGTTTTTTCTCCTTTTTTCTCCTCGAGTTTGATTTCGTCCCTGTGCATTTCCTCTTTGTCCTCGAGTGTGATTTTGGGCACTCCAACAAGAGCCCCTGGTTGAGCAGAATCTTTGCTTTAGGCCAGCATTGCTGTGCAGTGTCTTTGTTGAAAGATAAACAACATTTTATATGAAAACCCTCCGGTGAGGGAAAAGTTGTTTGAGGCATCTTTGCCGAAGGGGACAACGTGTGTAGAGCCATACGATAATGGCAACGTTGCGTGCAGTCCCTTCGTTGAAAGACGTTTGATATGGAAACCCTCCGGTGAGGGAAAAGTTGTTTGAGGTATCTTTGCCGAAAGGTGAGCAACATGCGTAAAGCCATACGATTATGGCGACATTGCATGCAATCCCTTTGTTGAAAGAAAACAACATTTGATATGAAAACCCTCCGACGAGGGAAAAGTTGTTTGATGGTTATCTTTGCCAAAGTGAATAGCATACATAATGCCATACGATAATGGCGATGTTGTCGTGCAATACCTTGTTGAAAGATATCTCGTTATGGTGCAAGCTTTCCGGCGAGGGCGGATGTCTTATGCAGTACCTATGCGAAGGAACCATGCTTGAGATTATGGAAGCCCGGGAAGGGGGGGCATAGTTATGCGCCATCCTTGCGAACGGTGGGCTTGCTTGAATTGAATCATTGTGTAGGTAAGGATGAGCTGGGGAAGAGCCACCAACCACCACCAGATATGCATGAGAACTTATGGCTGATGGGGAGTTGAGCTTGTTTGATGATTTAGGTCAAGTTGACCATTTCAGGTATGATTGGGGAGAGCAGCGGCCGAGCATCTTCATTGTAGATTCCGGTATACCTCGAAGGGTGCCCATAGAAGCTGGTCTGTGGAACTCCTGCGATGCGAGGGAGGGGGTCAGAGACTACATTGAATAACCCAGGAATGTGTCTGGCTGGGATGATGAAGTTACAGGAAATGCTCTGCCATGTCAGACGTCTCATAGGGGACATGATGGTTCGAGGAGGGCTAGCCTTTATTGATTGTAGTGACGACTGCGGAATTTGCATTTGCGTTTCTGGAGGGAACCCATATGATGCTGGCCGTGACGATGGGTGTGGAATAAGAAAGGCCTCTTTTAAACTTCTCTTGTAGATGTAGCTTGCGGTGTCATTGCGAAACGAGGCTGCAGTGGTTCTGGGGATGTATTTCCTATTTCTGTACTCAAACATATATTTTACCCCATATAGGGTAAAGAACCATTTCATTGGAGGGTAGAGGGGAAGGTTGTTTGCTGGACCAAATGATGAAGTGCTGTACGAATGGCATGGAAGGATTTGAAGCTTGGGTCTCGGTGTCATTTATTTCTTCCCTCCGCTGAGCCGCATCGAGATGGTGATTGTAGATCGAGAACATTTATAAACATATATAAATACATTAAAATATGAAATATCTAACGATGGGATTACTTTCGAAGAGAGCGTCTGGAGCGTAGGAAGCTATATTGAAGAAAGTATGATTCTGGCCATTCCCCTGTGAACGGCCCCTGAATCCTATGGAGGGAGCCATGTCCGAGAATAGGGGCGTGTCGTCCGGAGATTCTCCGCAGCCATCGTCGATTGGTGGGTAGGAGAGGCTGTCTATGGAATGAGCTAGTGTGAGGAGGCGGGAAACGAAGGAGTGGCCTTGAGGAATGATAAGCATGGCAAAATTGAGGTGGCCTGATAGGGCTGGAGACATTAGGAGACACAAACTGACCAGAGAACGACGTGCAAATAGACCTGATCCTGTCATGTTTCTTTAGGGGGGAAGGTTGCATGGTTAGAGAATAGTGTGTGATGTCTAGAAATTCTAGAGACATGCTCTCTCTCTCTCTTTCTCTCTCTCCTCCCTCTTATTCCTCGAGCTGGAGCAAATACGGTGAGAACATTAATGTCTCAGCTTCATGAGAGTTTTGTTGTTGGCTGTAAAAGGAACATAATAGTCTTCATGTACTCCCGGCGCAGAGTCCTGAAGATGCAGTGGACAGTTTCGTTTTTGAAGGAAGTGTGCCCCAAAATATAAAAAAAGTGTGTATGTTTGTGCAAATCATTTTGCAACAAGACTGCTTTGTGAATGTGTGTTAATATGAATCGGGATCTTCGAGAATGTGATTCTCGAGCATGGATCAGTTCCAACTGTTCATGTCCCACCTTTACGACCTGAAGATGCAGTATCGCACTTTATATTTTGTGAATATTTGCAAATCTCCTTCCGAATGTGCTGAACGTGCCGCAACAGTGGTGCTAGCGATGAGAACATGGAAGTACGTCTGGAGTAAGAAAATGCTGCGTTTTATGGATCGCACAAATGCGCCCTTGGAGGCACTCTGGGAACCTCATTCGAAGTGTTGTACCGAACTAAATAAATTATTTCACGAGGCTTTGGTGAAGGCTATATTAACTATTGATTAACTATTGAATATATTGATACTATTTGTCCGCACTCGGGAGTGACGTCACTCTGCTTATGTTTAATATAATTGCATTCTGATATATACATGCATGTATATGTAATGTTACCAGATTGTACGTCTTGTTGTGGCAAAAATTATTAACCCACTGTTATCTCTGTGTAAGAGACACTCTGAATCAAACAGTCTTTTAAAAGAATTTATTCTTGCAAGAAGGACCCAGTCATTACACAGAAATTACACTGTGACACGAGTGAGACGAATCAGGAAGGGCTGGGCTCTTTTTATACCTCTTTTCCCCAAGGTCTCCAACAGAAGCAGATCTTCCCCCTCTACATTCCTTAGATACAGGGACTAGGCTACTAGCCCTGATTTACTATTAACTAGCCCAAACATACCCCCCTGTACTAAATTACCTCTGACCTGAAGAGGGCAGAGGACACCACTCAGCCTTTCTCGGTTCTGCTTTTCAGTTGTAATTACTGTCTCGGTTCAGACATAAGCACATACATAGATTTTCTATCCTCACCTGAGAAGACCAGGTGGCATTCCTTTGCAATGACTATTACTGATCAATGAGTATTAAAATTTCTACAACAGTCTTTTCGAAGGTCTAAGTGTTCAGCGTTGGTATCCGATCTCTGTTCCATGATAGCAATCCTCCAGAAACAGCAATTTGTTTATTTGTGCCGGAAAACATGCAATATCAAAACGGGACTTATTATGAAATCGCGATCGCCAGATGAATCCAGTTCAGCCTGCTTGGGTCCATTTTTTTTTTATTGGAGTGTAGTTTTCTAGCTTTAAAAATAACAACATATATTAATTCTGAAACTTGGGAAATAAAGCCCAAAGTGTCTTTCAAACAATACTACAACTGTGTCCATACTCCAATGGGGCCATTGAATACAGCCATTTAAGTTGGGTATGTCATTTGCATGGTTTGTGCTAAAAAAAAGTGGGGGGGCACCCATCACTGTGATGTCATGCTCCCACGGAATGCTCACGTCATGGACTCGGTCTTCCTAGTGAGTAGGGCATAGGGATGATGAATTGAAAAGCACCGATTACGTGATTTGTGCGAAAGCGACCGGCAAAATGGGGGCATCTTTCTGAATTAAGTAATGAGAGCCTGTACGATAAGCATTGACTTTACATGATGATACTGAATAATTCTCTTAATTCCCCGAAGGGGAACGCTCGGGTATGCAGACTGTAAATGACAAGTGAATGAATCTTGACCGAGCTACCCTCATGAGATTACGCAATTGCCTGATATAACTCCAAAAAGCTTTTTGAGATGATGTCAAGATGCATTTTTTAATTATAATGCTTTCTTCCCCAACGCATAGCTGCTGCCTGTGAGTGATAGTAATGAAGTCATGTTTTTGTTTCATCATTTGTTCAATGATGTTTCATCATTTAATAAGTGAATTCTGATGAGATATCACTCCAAAAAGCTTTTTGAGATGATATAATGATTCATTTTTACTTGTAATGCTTTCTTCCTCAATATATAGCTGCCAGTGAGTGATAGTAATGAAAAGTCATGTTTCATCACTAAATAAATGAATTCTGATGAGAAATGACTCCAAACCGCTTTTTGAGATTAAAAATATGCTTCTGGAACATGGAAAGCTGTTACATGAAGTTTGCATAGTTCCTTGCTGACTTTCAGATTCTTTAAAACAATTACTTATAATGCATGCAAATATAATGCAATAATGCATTTTTTACTTGTAACGCTTTCTTCCTCAATACATAGCTGCCTGTGAGTGATAGTAATGAAAAGTCTTGTTTAATCATTAAATAAATTATGAAAACATCTTATTGAGATTACAATTATGGTTCTGGAACATGGAAAGCTGTTACATTAAGTTTGCATAGGTCCTTGCCGACTTTCAGATTCTTTAATGCAATTACTTACAATACATGAAAATATAATGCAATAATGCATTTTTGACTCGTAATGATTTCTTTCTCAATGCATCCAAAAAGCTCATCAGAATTCACTTATTAAATGATTAAACATGACTTTTCACTAATATCACTCACAGGCAGCTATGCATTGAGAAAGAAAGCATTACGAGTCAAAAATGCAATATTGCATTATATTTGCATGTATTGTAGGTAATTGCATTAAAGAATCTGAAAGTCGACAAGGAACTATGCAAACTTTAAGTAACAGCTTTCCATGTTCCAGAAGCATATTTTTAATCTCAAAAAGCAATTTGGAGTAATTTCTCATCAGAATTCATTTATTAAATGATGAAACATGACTTTTCATTACTATCACTCACTGGCAGCTATGCGTTGAGAAAGAAAGCATTACGAGTCAAAAATGCATTATTGCTTTATATTTTCTTGTATTGTAAGAATTTACTTATTAAATGATGAAATGTCTCGGGTTACATGTGTAACCCTTGTTCCCTGAAAAAAGTGGAATGAGATGCTAAGCGCTTTTGGGAACAAACCTGCATTGTGACCAGCTGTGAATATGTGTTAGCAAAGCGCAGTATCTCGTTCTGCTTTTTTCAGGGAACAAGGGTTACAAATGTAACCCGAGACGTCAAATAGACACGTCACCAAAGTGTCGTCAGATATCTTTTTCTGAAGAGCAGTCCTGGGACGTCCCAGTGCGGCAAAGAAGCCACATTGTAAGTAATGCAACATGTAACCCAAGACGTTCTCTTTACATAAAGCTTCACTTTATATTGCGCTTTTCTAAGCGCTTTTGGGAACGTAATACCCACGCCCCGCACTGGTGCTGTCTTGTGTGCTCACAAGAACGCGAGAGGTCTCAGACATGAGCTTGAGATGTCGAGTCAAGGACCTAAGAGCCCGGAGTAACAAAAACATCTAACCCATAAAATTTGATGAATGTGTGCAGAGAGGACCAGCCTGCCGCATCATAAACTTGTTCAGACGTGAGCTTGAGATGTCGACTCAAGGACATAAGAGTCCGGAGTAGCAAAAACATCTAACCCATAAAGTTCGATGAACGTGTGCGGAGAGGACCAGCCTGTCGCATCACAAACCTGCTGCAGAGGGACCCTTATAGCCAAGGCTTTAGAGGAGGTGATCTCTGGTGGAGTGAGCCCTGAAACCTACTGGCGAAGCTTGACCGCTCGCCTCATAGGCCAGGGCAATAGCATCCATCACCCAATGTGTACGTCTGCTTGGTAGCGGCCGCCCCCTATTAGCAGACAAATAATTGCCCTGACTTACGCCACTGGCTAGTGCGGTGGACATAAGTCTGAAGGGCACGGACTGGGCAGAGTCCATGAAGTCTTTCCTGTTCCGGCGTTAAAAACGGTGGGGAGCAGAAGGCTTCCAGAGTGATAGACGTAGTGTCGAAAAAGGCACCTTAGGAAGGTAGTCAGGATGAGGATGCAGAAGAGTTTTGGCCATACCTGGGGCAAATTCTAAACAGGCCAGCAAAACAGACAGAGCCTGTAGATCCCCAATCCTCTTAAGAGAGGTAATCACCATAAGAAAGAACATCTTGAGAGTCAGAAATCTGTCAGACGCTGACTCTAGAGGTTCAAAAGGGGGTCTCAACCAGACCCTCCAGGACTAAGTCCCATGAAGGAGTTCTGGTCCTAACAGGAGGCCTCAGTTGCATGGCTCCACGTAAGAAGCGATCGAGTAGATGAGGCCTCCTGACATCATCTCAAAAAGCTTTTTGGAGTGATATCTCATCAGAATTCACTTATTAAATGATGAAACATGACTTTTCACTAATATCACTCACAGGCAGCTATGCGTTGAGAAAGAAAGCATTACTAGTCAAAAATGCATTATTGCATTATATTTTCATGTATTGTAAGTAATTGCATTAAAGAATCTGAAAGTCGGCAAGGAACTATGCAAACTTCATGTAACAGCTTTCCATGTTCCAGAATTATGTTTTAATCTCAAAAAGCTCTTTGGAAAAATTTATCATCAGAATTTATTTATTTAATGATGAAACATCACTTTTCACTAATATGTCCTACAGGCAGCTATGCGTTTGGAAAGAAAGCATTACGAGTCAAAAATGCATTATTGCATTATATATTACATGCATTGTAAATAATTGCTTTAAAGAATCTGAAAGTCAGCAAGGAACTATGCAAACTTCATGTAACAGCTTTCCATGTTCCAGAAGCATATTTTTAATCTCAACAAGCTGTTTGGAATAATTTCTCATCAGAATTAATTTATTAATGATGAAACATGACTTTTTATTTATATCACTCACAGTCAGCTATGCATTACAAGTAAAAATTGCATCATTACATCATCTCAAAAAGCTTTTTGGAGTGATATCTCATCAGAATTTACTTATTAAATGATTAAACATCTCGGGTTACATGTGTAACCATTGTTCCCTGAATAAAGCGGAACGAGATGCTGCGCTTTGCTAAGCGATTTTGGGAAAAATCCTACATTGTGACCAGCTGTGAATATGTGTTAGCAAAATGCAGCATCTCGTTCCGCTTTTTTCAGCGAACAAGGGTTACACATGTAACCCAAGACTTTCTCTTTACATAAAGTGAAGCTTTACGATGCTGCTTAGAAAAAAAGCGCTTTTGGGAACGCAATACCCACGCCGCCGCACTGGTGCTGTCCGGACCCCTACGGTTGTGAAGTGTGCTCACAAGAACGCGAGAGGTCTCAGACATGAGCTTGCAATGTCGACTCAAGGACGTAAGAGTCTGGAGTAACAAAAACATCTAACCCATAAAGTTCGATGAACGTGTGCAGCGAAGACGAGCCTGCCGCATCACAAACTTGTTCAGGCATGAGCTTGAGATGTCGACTCAAGTACGTAAGAGTATCATGAGTTCATGAGTATCATGAACATCCAAATTATCAAATCTGATGAATGTGCGCAGAGACATCACAAACCTGCAGCAGAGGTACCCATCTGGCCGAAGCTTTAGAGGAGGTGACCCCTCTGGTGGAGTGAGCCCTGACACCTACTGGCGAAGCTTGACCGTGCACCTCATAGGCCAGGGCAATAGCATCCCTAACCCAATGTGACAGTCCGCTTGGTAGTGGCTGCCCCCCAAGCTTTTTGGAGTGATATCTCATCAGAATTCACTTATTAAATGATGAAACATCACTTTTCACTAATATCACTCACAGGCAGCTATGCGTTGAGAAAGAAAGCATTACGAGTCAAAAATGCATTATTGTATTATATTTGCATGCATTTTAAATAATTGCTTTAAAGAATCTGAAAGTCAGCATGGAACTATGCAAACTTCATGTAACAGCTTTCCATGTTCCAGAAGCATATTTTTAATCTCAACAAGCTGTTTGGAATAATTTCTCATCAGAATTCATTTATTTAATGATGAAACATGACTTTTTATTTATATCACTCACAGCCAGCTAAGCATTACAAGTAAAAATTGCATCATTACATCATCTCAAAAAGCTTTTTGGAGTGATATCTCATCAGAATTTACTTATTAAATGATTAAACGTCTCGGGTTTGTGTGTAACCCTTGTTCCCTGAATAAAGCAGAACGAGATGCTGCGCTTTGCTAAGCGATTTTGGGAACAGTCCTACATTATAAATATGTCCAATAGCATTATCTCCCTTTCCAAGGCCTCCAATGAGATCGCATTTTGAGTGACGTCATTTAAACGTCCGCTATCGCGCCACTTTTAGAGAAGCAGTGCGTTCTAGATCTTTCATTTCTCCGTGAATCTCCGACGCGAGCGGATGCTTGTTGCCGCTCCGGAAGATTTAAGCTCCAAATTGAGCAAGAACTGATGTAAGAGTTGTTTAAATTGTCTCTAAATCATTTATATGATGAAAATTTAGAAGTAAGTTTAAACGAGTTGAGATGATGTGATTGTTCACATTGTGTGTTGACCGTATGTTAATGACGCAATATTGGCACTAGCTTAAAGCTAATATGACATATGTATATATATATATGTATATCTCTAATGAAGGATTCAGAGAGAAGCAGTGTATGTTGAGAGTGACATTTTGGAACGTGTGTCATCTGGAACTTCCCTGGTTTTTCCGATGTACATATGTAACACATTTCCTTGGTGAGTAATTGTTATGAATGGAGGCAGCGAAGCAGACGAGGAGATGCGGATCCAAAAGCAGTTTAAACTTTATTAGAAAAATAAACAAGGCGGGTACACAAAACACGGGAACAAAGGAAAAAACCCTCAATGGGGAAATAAAACATAAAACTAGAAAACACGGGCAGGGAACACATACCAGGCTAACAACAACATTCACAAACGAACACAAAGGAAAAACCCCTCAAAGGGGAAATAAACATAAAACTAGAAAACACGGGCAGGGGAAACATTCCAGGCTACAGGCGCTGGCTCAAGGATGACCAAGGCGTCAGGCACTGGCTCACTGACCTCTGAGGCGACAGGCACTGACTGGCTCACTGACTTCTGAGGTGACAGGTACTGGCTCACTGACCTCTGAGGCGACAGGTACTGGCTCACTGACCTCTGAGGCGACAGGCTCTGGCTGGGTGACTGTGGTATGCGCTGGCTTGGGTTTGCTGACCGTGGCTGACGAGGGCTCTGGCTCGCAGACCGGGGCAGGCGAGGGTTCTGGCTCGCTGACCGTAGCTGGCGAGGGCTCTGGCTCGCAGACCGGGGCAGGCGAGGGCTCTGGCTCGCTGACCGTGGCAGGCGTGGGCTCTGGCTCGCTGGCCGGGGCAGGCGTGGGCTGGGAGGCGGAAGCCCGTCTTCTCCTCCTCCTCTGGGCAGACGAAGTGGACCGTGCAGGCTCACTGACCAAGGCAGGCGTGAAGGGACGAACCACGGGTGAGTGGAGGGTTATTACTGTGGGAGGAGTGGCAGAGTTCTCCTCAGTGGCGCCCACAGTTAACGGCGACGCGCAGACCAGCAGAGTCTCCTCGATGAACTTGTGGAGTGTCCAGCCGCGCGTCGTCGGTGGTAACTGCTCCTGGAGCGCACAATTCAAGTTAGCCCGAAAAAACGCCACTAGGGCGGAGTCAGGGAAGTCGGTGGCACTCGCAATCGCGAGGAAATCGTGGATTTGGTCCTCCACCGGACGGTTTCCCTGCATGAGGCTGAGCAGACGGCAGCTTGCTCGTAAAACCGCTGGATCCATGGTGGTCGTTCCTTCTGTTATGAATGGAGGCAGCGAAGCAGATGAGGAGATGCGGATCCAAAAGCAGTTTAAACTTTATTAGAAAAATAAACAAGGCGGGTACACAAAACACGGGAACAAAGGAAAAAACCCTCAATGGGGAAATAAAACATAAAACTAGAAAACACGGGCAGGGAACACATACCAGGCTAACAACAACATTCACAAACGAACACAAAGGAAAAACCCCTCAAAGGGGAAATAAACATAAAACTAGAAAACACGGGCAGGGGAAACATTCCAGGCTACAGGCGCTGGCTCAAGGACGACCAAGGCGTCAGGACTGGCTCACTGACCTCTGAGGCGCTGGCTTGGGTTCGCTGACCGTGGCTGACGAGGGCTAACAAAATGGCAGTGATGATGGCAGGTGGATTCTGGGAAGTGTAGTTCTTTAACAATGACAAGTGAACACGAAGGCTAACAAAGAGACTAAGGGGCTACACAAGGGACAAAAGTGAAAACTAAGGAATGCAAAGGTGACAAAAATGGCAGACAAAGGCAAACAGACAAGGAATTCCTAACAGTAATATAATTTTCATTGATTTTCAATTCATTATGGTTCCATAAGGTCCAGTTAAGGTCATATTAAGTGTTACATTAAAGTATTGTTTATTTGGTGATCTATTAATGGCAAATACAGCCTTAAGTGTAAAATAGAAACCGTAATTAGACCATTTGTGTGAAATTAATGGCATGAAGTGCATTTGTGTGTTAAATAAGATGTTACAAACAAGTATGAAAAAAATGATTTATTGCAGTTATATAGATGGACATTATTTGCTGTGTTTTATTAGAAGTTGTGTATAAACTGAATTTATTTGAATGTAATATCAAATGCTAATTGTTATTTTGGCCTTGTGTTTTCAAGGCCAGGTTTTTTTTTTTCCTTATGTTTTTGCTTCCATGTGAGTTCTGTGATGTTCAGCTGATGAATGTGATCTACTCTGGTTCTAGAGCCGCCTGTTTAATGAATCTTTTGATTTCTCTGTTGAAAGAGAAACAGAAACTGAACTTGATCATCTTTGAACGGTAGGATAGAATCACACATTAATTCATTTTTTTCCCACCCGGGATAGAATTGGACAACTGAATTAAGCACTTCATGGACTTTTGGAACTGAATTTATGAACTGATCTGTTCATTGAGAAACATTTGACTTTTGAACAATCTGAGGTATTTTTCGTTCAGAGTGAACGAAATTTTGTTTTGTTTTTTTTGGTTTAACTTTTTATTTTTATTTAAATATGTGTTGAGGTTATATGGGTCAATGTTCACTTAGTTTATTAACTAAAATAACATTAACAACAAGGTATTTAATGAAAGGAAGGAGTAAAAGTCAACAACATTGAATATAAAACTTTCTGTATTAATTTCGTTTTGTTTTATTGTTTAAATATACATTTAATTTGCTTTTGCCTCATCTTGACTTGTCTGAGTGTTCACTGCTGTTGCATCATCTCTCTCTCTCTCCGGACAAACCTAAGTCTTCTGAGCCCATTGGTCTGTTAGTAAAGTTTGACGTGAAGTAGTTATCACGTGTCATGGGTTACAAGTAAAATTTGGCGAGCCAGCCAGGAGAGAGAGATTGGCCTGCAACAATAGTGACTGGTTTTGAGTCCAATTGAGAAAAACAAAATATTATTAATAATATATACACTCAGCTGAATATTGACAACATGGATATTGTAAAAAGAGAGAATGTAGATGTCTCAAATGCCATAATAGTCAGCAGCTTAACATTGATTGAAACAGATCAGGACTTGGAAGCATGGTTGTTGAGATATGGCAGCATTAGTCGCTACCTTCTCATTGACGATCCAAACTCTGAATATCATCAACATGCCATTATAGAGTTTACTTATAGCTCTGCTACGAAAACACTAATGCCCCTGCTTCCCGTAACAATGGTCAGTACGTCCAACACAGATACCACTTTCATAGTGCGTGCCTTAAGCTGTGTCTACCCTCATGTAGCTAGTGACAGTGCCACTAAGCTGTATTTAGAAGAACTACAAACTATTGCTAGCGCTAGTGGAAAGTCAATTGAAGAAGTGCTCCAGGAGGAGTTAAAGAGGATGAAAGCTGGCTGTTCTGTTGCTAAGCCCATATCTGCTTCAGGTGAAAGAGTTGAGTATCCACATGCTGCAGACTCTCAAACTCGTGATAGCAGCACCACCAGCTCACTAGATGGACAGTCGTCCCCAGCCAAATTACAGAAAGTGACAACCGAACAAGTAGCCCCTCCCTCAATTGAATTTGAGACATCACAAAACCTGTCCAAGGAAAGACCCAGCAGTAGATCTAGCCATCCTGCAGCTACGGTGTTACCCCATTCAGTACTTACAATGGATATGATTGATCCGCCCAGCGTGCAAAAAGTTGTAGTTGAACACATTGTCAGAACAAACGACACTGCTACATTACAACCTGCCTCTTTTCGTCTCAGGTCTTTCTCTGGGAAAGTTCCTAGACCAGTAAATGAGCCAGACTTTGACACTTGGCAGGCAAGTGTTCAATTTCTTTTAGATGATCCTTCCATTTTGGATTTGTCTCGCACGAGAATACTTGATAGTCTGCTCCCTCCTGCAGCTGATGTCATTAAACACGTGAGTCCCCAGTCTTTACCTTCAGTTTACTTGGAGTTGCTAGAGTCTGTTTACGGATCCGTGGAGGATGGCAATGAGCTGTTAGCAAAATTCATGACCATGCTACAGAACCAAGGGGATAAGCCCTCCAGTTATTTGCACCGGTTGCAAGTTATGTTGAGCAAAACTGCTGTCTGATAAAGCAATTCTGCCGTGGATGCTGGGATAATGGGTTAATTTCCAGCTTACAGCTAGAGAAGAAAAAGATCAACCCACCTTCTTTTGCAGAGATGGTAGTGCAAATTCGCACGGAAGAAGACCGGCAAGCCTCAAAAGAAGACCGAATGAGAAGTCATTTTGGTTTAAACAAACCGAGTAATGCCCCCAAAATGAGAATTGCTACTCATCAAATGTCAGCATCCTCCCATACTCACCATACAGTTGGTGGAGCAGCTGAAGAGGTGGATACTATGAGGGCTCAAATATCTGAAATTAATGCTCGGGTTGCCGCTATGCAAACCTCAACTTACCAGAAGTGCCAGCCTGATTATTCCAAAAATTCTGATTTGATCCAGCTAAAGAAAGAGCTAATAGAACTACAAGCAGAAGTAGAGGCTATGAGAACATCCATTTCTGGTAAAGTGCCAAAAGAAACCCCAGCAGCTAAGGAAATAGCGGGACTAAAGAAGCAAGTGGTAGAGATAAAGGCGCAGTTGTCAGCCCCTGAAATACCACAACATCGGTCAGGGACGATAGCAAAATTCCAGCATAGACAAACCGGGAGGGATGAGAACAATCAACTAAGTGGTTCAGTGACATTCACTCATCCTCGTCCTGGATACTGTTTTAGATGTGGGGAGGATGGACACCTTGCCATCAATTGCGAAAATGTCCCGAACCCTTCTAAGGTAGATGAGAGGAAGCGCCAGTTGAGAGAAAAACAAGTCCAGTGGGACCTAAAGAACCAAGCTGCTACTACTCAGTTAAACACCAGACAGTCTCTGTAGCAGGGCATATGGAGACTGGGACGAAGCATCATTGCCCTAAAAGCAAACTGCCAAAGGGACTAATTGGAATGAAATGTACTGCCCAAATCTATGTCGATGCAATCGAAGTGAACTGCCTTTTAGACACTGGTTCCCAGGTGACTACAATCCCCTTGTCATTTTACAAAAATAACTTGTCTCATCACCCCATGAAACCCCTAGAATCTTTGTTGGAAGTGGAGGGAGCCAATGGACAATCAGTGCCTTACCTTGGGTATGTGGAGTTAACTTTAATGTTTCCCAAAGAGTTCCTAGGAACGGACGCCGAGATTACCACGCTAGCACTGGTGGTCCCAGATTTGGTAAATGTACCACAAGCCCTTGTCGGTACAAATACCTTGGATGCACTTTACTCCAGTTATGTACAAAAAGAGACTTTCAGTCCCAAATTAGCTTCTAAAGGGTATGCAGCTGTACTGAAGACACTTGATGTGAGGCATCGACAATCATGTGCCAAAATCCTTGGGTGTGTGACATTAAAAGGGGCAGTCCCTGAAACTGTGCCAGCAGGAAGCACTGCTGTCCTTGATGGAGCTGTCTGCCTCAATTATCTTCCAGCAGAAAAACTGACTGTTATAAGTCCTCCCACACATTCTTCTCTGCCAGGGGGCTATTGGTTGCTTGTGGGTTGCATGCCTTACCTGTCTGAAGAGGATCTGATCAGGAAGCAGCGAGCTGACCCTGAAATTAAAGAGGTAATTGATTACTTGGAGTCTAACAACAAACCTTCAAACCTGAAATTCCACTTACCTGCAGTAACCTTGTGGATGAGACAATGGAACAAACTTGAGCTGAAGAATGGGTTGTTATATCGGAAGAGGATGGACGGAGATCAAGTGTTGAACCAACTGGCTTTACCTGAAGATCTTCAAGGAATTCTACTTACTAGTCTTCACGATGACATGGGGCATTTGGGTATGGAGCGAACTCTCGATCTTCTTCGTTCCAGATTTTACATGCCAAAGATGGCGGCCGATGTTGACATAAAGATCAAAAGGTGCGAACGCTGTGTTCGTAGAAAGACTCCTCCACAGAGAGCGGCTCCCTTGGTAAATATTCAGACTCATAGGCCATCAGAACTAGTTTGTATGGATTTTTTGTCGCTGGAACCAGACAGCAGTAACACCAAGGATATTTTGGTCATCACAGACCATTTTACCAAGTACGCTGTTGCTATTCCTACCCGTAACCAGAAAGTGCAAACAGTTGCTAGATGCCTGTGGGATAATTTCTTTGTCCATTACGGGTTTCCAGAGAAACTGCTCAGTGACCAGGGGCCAGACTTTGAATCTCGTACCATCCAAGAGTTGTGTAGAATTGCTGGCATCCGCAAAGTGAGAACCACCCCATACCATCCTAGAGGGAACCCGGTGGAGCGCTTTAATCAGACCCTCTTGCAGATGTTAGGAACCCTGGAGAACAAAAGCAAAGCTCATTGGAAAGATCACGTCAAACCATTGGTGCATGCATATAACTGCACCAGGAGCGATGTAACTGGATGCTCACCATATGAGCTAATGTTTGGGAGGCAGCCTCGACTGCCGGTCGACCTTGCTTTCGGACTTCATACCAACTTCCCATTACATTCCCATTCGCAATATGTGAAATTCTTAAGGAGTCGATTAGAGGAAAGCTACAGAGTTGCTTCTCACAATGCATCTAAAGTAGCTGATCAGAACAAAAGGCGTTTTGACAGAAATGTAGTTGCCTCTACACTTGAACCAGGTGATCGGGTCCTTGTGTGAATGTCAGATTGAGAGGGAAACACAAGTTGTCAGACAAATGAGCATCTGAGATCTATGTGGTAGTCTGGAAAGCAGGTGACATGCCAGTATATACAGTTTGCCCAGAAAGGAAAGATGGACCAGTCCGCACATTACACCGCGATCTGCTACTGCCTTGTGGGTTTCTACCCAGGAGTGAAATTGAAGGAACAGATCCTCTGAAGATTCGTCGTGAGCCTAGAACCAGATCCCACACTGCAAATGAAGCAGTTCACCAAGAGCATCTGATTAGTCAGTCAGAATCAGAGGATGACTCTGGTTATATTGGAAATTCAGGACGCCAACTGGAGTTCAGTACAAAGACCATTTCACCTTTTCCAGAACATCTTATGATCGTAGAGAACTTACCTGACATGAAGTCTCTTGAGTCACCACATTTGAATGAAACCTTACTTGATAACACTGAAACACTTCCGGCTGTCGTAGACCTGGTAAAAGAGACCTTACCTGACATCAGACTACAAGAAGACTCCACAGATAATCAAACAGACAATGAAGTGGAAAATCACATACCTACAATGAATCCTGTTGAAGCTGACTCTGTTCGAGATGGAGACATGTTTGAAGTGGAGAACTGCAGAAGAAAATGTGCTAAAAAGATTGAGCCCCCAGAGTTGTTAGCACCTATCAGTAGAAATGTGCTGGAATTTTCAGGTCTGTCGGACACTGTAACTGAGGAAACACAGTCCAATGACACGATCTCACCTGCCAAAGATGGTACAAGTGACCAACCTGTTACAGATGATGACCTAGGAGCTATTGACCCTAGACGTTCTAAAAGGTATTGTGGGCCTCCTAACAAATTCCGGTATCATAAACTAGGAAATCCTCTAACACTAGTTATCCAGTCCTTACTGCAAGGTTTGAATTCTGCACTTACCACATCCTTGGAAGAATCCACGTCCATCAGTGATCAGTCCTTGAATATGTCTGGTGTTTTTCCCACAGTGGTGACAAGTCAACCCCAAGCATGCCCGAGGACGTGCCTGAATTCTGAGGGGGAAAGTGTAACCCAGGTTACAAGTGGGTACTGGCAGAGACAGAATTAACTTCAAATTAAATAACTGATTAAAAGTATGCAAGATCCTGACATAGCAAATATAAGACTTTAAACAAATTAATTAATAATATAAAAATAGAGAGATATAAAATATTGAACATTATAAATATGTCCAATAGCATTATCTCCCTTTCCAAGGCCTCCAGTGAGATTGCATTTTGAGTGACGTCATTTAAACATCCGCTATCGCGGCAATTTTAGAGAAGCAGTGCGTTCTAGATCTTTCTTTTCTCCGTGAATCTCCGACGTGAGTGGATGCTTGTTGCCGCTCCGGAAGATTTAAGCTCCAAATTGAGCAAGAACTGATGTAAGAATTGTTTAAATTGTCTGTAAATCATTTATATGACGAAAATTTAGAAGTAAGTTTAAACGAGTTGAGATGATGTGATTGTTCACATTGTGTGTTGACCGTATGTTAATGAGGCAATATTGGCTAGCTTAAGCTAATATGACATATATATATATATATATATGTATATATATATATATATATATATATATATATATATATATATATATATATATGTGTATCTCTAATGAAGGATTCAGAAAGAAGCAGTGTATGTTGAGAGTGACATTTTAGAACGTGTGTCATCTGGAACTTCCCTGGTTTTTCCGATGTACATATGTAACAGAGTTCCTTGGTGAGTAATGTAGTTTTCATTGATTTTCAATTCATTATGGTTCCATAAGGTCCAGTTAAGGTCATATTAATTGTTACATTAAAGTATTGTTTATTTGGTGATCTATTAATTGCGAATACAGCCTTAAGTGTAAAATGGAAACCGTAATTAGACCATTTATGTGAAATTAATGGCATGAAATGCATTTGTGTGTTAAATAAGATGTTACAAACAAGTATGAAAAAAATGATTTATTGCAGTTATATAAATGGACATTATGTGCTGTGTTTTATTAGAAGTTGTGTATAAACTGAATTTATTTGAATGTAATATCAAATGCTAATTGTTATTTTGGCCTTGTGTTTTCAAGGCCAGGTTTTTTTTTTTTCCTTATGTTTTTGCTCCCATGTGAGTTCTGTGATGTTCAGCTGATGAATGTGATCTACTCTGCATGTGAATCATTCCTGGATTGTGGATTGTCTCAGCTCTTCCTGTATGCTTAACGGTGGGGTTGGACTGGCGAGCCGCCTGTTTAATGAATCTTTTGATTTCTCTGTTGAAAGAGAAACAGAAACTGAACTTGCTCATCTTTGAACAGGAGGATAGAATCGTCATTTTTTTCCCACCCGGGATAGAATTGGACAACTGAATTAAGCACTTCATGGACTTTTGGAACTGAATTTATGAACTGATCTGTTCATTGAGAAACATTTGACTTTTGAACAATCCAAGGTATTTTTCATTCAGAGTGAACGAAATTTTGTTTTGTTTTTTTATTTAACTTTTTATTTTTATTTATTAAATATGTGTTGAGGTTATATGGGTCAATGTTCACTTAGTTGATTAACTAAAATAACATTAACAACAAGGCATTTAAAGAAAGGAAGGAGTAAAATTCAACAACATTGAATATAAAACTTTCTGTATTAATTTATTTTTGTTTTATTGTTTAAATATAAATTTAATTTGCTTTTGCCTCATCTTGACTTGTCTGAGTGTTCACTGCTGTTGCATCATCTCTCTCTCTCCGGACGAACCTAAGTCTTCTGAGCCCATTGGTCCGTTAGTAAAGTTTGACGCGAAGTAGTTATCACTTGTCATGGGTTAAAATCTCGTTCCGCTTTTTTCAGGGAACAAGGGTTACACATGTAACCCAAGATGTCAAATAGATGTGTCACCAACAATAGACGTGTCAGATATCTTTTTCTGAAGAGCAGTCCTGGGACGTCGCAAAGAAGCGCAGCATATCGTTCCGCTTTTTTCAGGGAATGTAGTAGTTACTTGTGCCAATTTTGTGAAAAATCACTCAGCATCTTTGGGGTTTTGATTTCAGAAGAATAGACTTTATTATCACACAATAAAGCCGAGTTGCCTGCAATGAAACCACAGCAACAACAACTGAACCATCTCTGGATTTGGTTTTACTTAAATACATCTCCTCAAACAAGGTAGGGGCTTACATGCATTATCTATCATGCTCTTCATTGACTCTGGTTTGACCATATTAAGAAGTAACAGAACCACCTTTGGGAAGAGATCAGTTCTCCCAGCGGTCATGAGAGTAATGCTATTTATGTTTCTGCGCACACCGTCATATAGTCACACATATGTTGAGCACACATTCATCACGTCCACAGTAAACTGCATGTTTGCCCGTCAGACATAACTGTGGTACAAATTAACAATGTTTTCATTGATTACTCCTGATTAACTTGATAAAAATATACTACATATTCCCTCCTCTGTGACTTTATAGTCACAAATTAACATATTTAAGCATGTGCGTGCTCCTGGTTTGGTCTTCTTTTTGGTTGTCACAGTTATGTAGAGTGTATCAAACAAAACATTCATCCTAATTTTAAGAGTTCTTGCTTGTAGTGTAGATGTCTTCAACCCAGATACTTTGCGCATCGTAGAGGGTCACCCTTTGGGGAGAGGTTAGCCAGCACTTACACCCAGGGCGTGGTTCTTCATATCTTCTTATATATTCATTGAAGGAATCAATTTCCTCCCAAGTTGTTTTTTCTGTCCATTCAGGGTAGTTGCCATTGCATTGGGCCATTCACATCTATCAAAGTCATCTGCATTACTGTTGCTCGAATCCAAAATTATTTTGCCAATGATCACACACAACAGAATCTTATTCCGTCCACAATGTTATTATCCAGATATTATATTACTTTTAGTAAATTGTGCACCCCATTCTTTTGGCAATCAGGCCATGTTAATTTTTAGTCACCACCATGTTTTCTTTTTCCCTTCTTCATTATTATTAAAATGTACATGAGTTCAATAAAAGCATAAAAAAAAAAATTTCAATCATAATTCTTCATCATGCAAACAGTTCCAGATTTGCTTAATACTTCTTTAATAATTTAGGCACTTCTTTGTATGCAACGGTTCTCAAAGCTTTACCTCCAAAATCAATCTATAATTTATCTTCTACACAGGGTGTGATCTCCTGATAACACAGTGATAGAATGCTTGTTATTCATTGCTGTGATAAAATATTTTAATAAAGCGGTTATTAAGACACAGTCGGGTTGAGTGGAACTCAACATGGTTAAATTCACAAAGCATTATTCAAAGTTCAACAATCTATTGAAATTGTCCAAATTAAAAGTAAAATGCAACAATTGAACTAATTTACAGTTCACTAATTTCCATTCAAGTTGTTATGTTTTCTCATTTAGCAAAGGTCACAAAAGACCTTGTCTCTTGGTGAAGACTAACCATCAGAACAAATCAAAATACAGGATCGCCTCTGTCAAGCTTCTAAGAGGCTTAATTTAAATCATCACTTAATTTAATAATTTCTAGGTAGTTTTAGAACCTACATTTATTCTTCCAGATGTACATTCAACCAAATTTCTTATCTTTAGTATGAGCACTTCACTTCAAATTGCCCTCTGAATATAACAAATCTTTAATCATGATGAGGAAAGCTGTTTGAACCTTTCCTTCATTTTACTGTATCTAACATTATTGTCAAATCACAAAATTTTCCATATAAAATAAAAGAAAATCAAAAGAAAATAAAACAATTTAGTGATATGGTTTTAGCCCACTTAAAAAACTTAAACTGAGAGCAAGAGGGAAAGAATTTTGATGGAGAGATTGCACTCCTACACTGTTGTTACATTTATTCCTTTTTTTCCTTAGAAAATCACAATAACACATTTATGTAATTCTACAACAGTGAGAATAGTGATAAATGTAATTTAATAAAATGATATAATCAAATATATTTTATTATATTATCTGCTTTCAACCTTTTCCAGCCATTTTAAACCATCTTCAAGAAAACTTCTAGAATTTCTACTCCTCTTATCCCTGCCTTCCTCGCGCAATAAAAATAATGCGCATTTGTATTCAGACCATTGAGAAATTTAAGTTTTCGTTTTAAATCAATAAAACTTTCCTATGATTACTTTCTCCCTGTTCTTACTCTTTCTCAGGAGAAGGAACTTTCATTATGTCAAATAAACCTACATAAATCACCTTTTTAAATTAAAAAAAGAAATTGAAGATTTTAAACAAAATATAATAGTAAAGTGGCACAATGGAAGTTCAGACAAATGTTTTGTGTTTGCAATAATTGATCAGTAAAATACATTAAATCCTTTGAATTTCTTACAAGTCTAATTTTTATATCCTAATGTTAGCATCATTTAATAATATGATTTTTCAGTTATTATCCTCTTATACTTATCAGCATTTCATGATCAATTATTCAGTTAAATAGCAGAGACAGATGTCACTGTGCATAAACCGTATACCTCTAAAATTGTATTTTCATGGATTTAACTCAAAATAAAAATAGCTTACTAGAAATAGACACTTAACTCCTTGTAGTATTCATTTATCTTCTTCTTTAAAGTGAGGGTAGTCTTTGGAAAATTTAGGGGAGTAAACAATCCAATATGTAACTCTTACTTTGCCAACAAATTAGCAATTAGATGCTGGATTTAAATTTAGACCCTCAGAACAGTTTAGACATGGGTATTGAACCCATGGATGGCAGTTGGAGAATCAAACATCCAATTAGTCATATATGACTGAAATCAACTTATCAAGAGAAATTTGAATCCACAATTGAAATGTCAATTCAGTAATGATTACCAGCATTCATGGTAGTAGGAGGGCCAATCATATAACTGCCCACATACTGTATTTCTCAGTCTTTTTTATTTTCTCCGGACTTTCTCCTGCAATATAAGCTTCTTCAATAAATCATCTGGCTCAGCAATCTGCAATGGTGAGAGACTGGTTCCAGAATGAGTTATTGAAATGACTTACACAATGATGACAACAGAAAGAGTAAAACATAGTTATCATCAATTTCAGACAGAATAGATACATGAACATGAAATTATTTATGATATTCAATTTAATCTTAATGTTTCTCTATGGGGTTCACCTAGTATCAATTTCCAGTTTTTCCTTTGCATTATCAATATTTTTCAATCAAATACACCACATATTGGGACTTATTTCAATTTTATCTGGCATGACTGGTCATAGAACAAACCCAAGAAAAAACTTCTCTAAGCAAATTTGAACAATAGAGAACATGAAATGATTTAAATTATTCTTAAATTTATTTTCTTTAATTCTAGTCTCAGTGACAGCTTTCAGTGTACCCATGATCAACCAATGCCTACACTGTATATATCAAACAAGAAATAAAAAAAAATATCTTATCTTAAAAGAATCTGCTATCTCTTTTTTCTAAATTTGGGGCCCCTCCGTTTGATTGGAGACATCAAGAGAAACACCAGGTTTAACCTCTCTGTTTCTGGATCTGTTTCTATTAAGAGCACTATCAGGACTCACTCAATCTCTCCAGTCAGACATTCCCTAGCAAAAATAATAAACACTATCTGTCTTATTTTTGTTAGTTGATCAAGTTTACACCAATAAAGTTGCACACACATGTACATTGTACTCTAGACATATTTAAACACATCAAAAATAAAACATATAATCATGGGTTTTTAAATGTATATATCAAGACATTATAGTTTAATTTAATATTGTTAAAAATGTTATTCTCTCATATTGGACTAGACAGAACATTAAACAGACACATGAATGTGAAATTTTCACATTTAAGATTTACTTTTCATATTCCAAATTCAAAATCTTTCTTTTTAATCTCCCTTTCCCATTTTCTGTGGCTTTGACAACTACTGGCCTCACTACGAGAAATGACATACACATTCTATCTAAAGTATTTGGAGCTGACCTTTGGGAGCTGACCTTTGGGGTCACATAGGGAGGTATTTTAAAAAAGGACCCTGTCATTTTACCCTTCTCTGCATCCCTCAGCTTTTCTGCCCTGCCTCATATTTCTCAGTGAATTTTAAACTTACTGGACTAGCTCTTACTTTATTCTTTTTATTTTTCCTGTTTTTAGTTTTTACTCTTATCTTTTTATTTATTTTTTAACATTTTAATCTAAATGTCTTTCTAAATCAATTTCCTTATCTTCTTCTAATATATGAATTATTATACCCCATACATGAATACATTTCTTATATGTTTGTCAATTTACTTTTAGGATTAGTCTTCATCTAGATCTTAGTTTTTATTTCTTCACTGGTTTTTTCTTCATTTTTACTTGGCATATAAAAATGAAAAAATTATTTTAGCAGCATTAATTTAGATAAATCAATACATTTAGAGAATAAATGAATCTCTTATTTTTTTAAATGTATTTCCTTCTACAGTAATCTTCAATGGCAATATTTTGAAACAATTTTTCCAATTTCTTTCACCTTTACTTTTTAATACACACCCTTCATTCATGTCACATTATTATTTATTTATTTGGCTTTCTCATTTCTTTTACACAGATTTTACACAGTGGACTTTTGGAGTTTACTCTTTCCACTGGAGTTTTACCTCATATAATATAACAAAACTTATCTTAAATACAACCTTTGTTTAAATTCCAATTACTTAGTTGACTTCAGTTTAATGCAATACAAAGCTTTAATTCTTATTCTTATTATTTATTATTTTATTTTTCTCCTAGCTATTTTTGATTTTTCAAACTGATTTTAATTACTTTAAAGTTGTTTAATTTTATTTCAATTTCTAATTTTTTATTGTTACTTGTCCCTGTGCTTTAAATATTAAACTTTAAGCACAGATATATCTTTTGACTGCACAAATTCTCTGTATGAAGTTCACTTCTCTTCTGTGACTGACTAGTTCAGAGGCCTGGCATATTTTTCAGCTGCTAGTCTAAAAAGAACCTCACAGCTGAGAGTTAACTTTCTGTTTACGCAGCAAGGGCTCTTGAATGTATAGATTCTCTGCATGAAGTCAAATACATTTCTATGCTACAGTCTAGTTTAGGAGTTATGTTCTAGCCCATTCCAATCAACAGCTGCTAGACTAAGAACAGCCAAGACTAAATGTTTTCCAGCCAGTTGTGAGTTAACTTTTTGATTTCTTTTTCCTAATTTCGTTTTACATCTATATTATCTCACTGTTTTTATTCATTTTCTTATTGTTTGTTTATATTCTATTAAATGTATCTTTCTATCTATATATCTTTATCATTTGTTTTATCTTCACTTTACAACCAGAATATTTATTAGGTGCCTTCTCTTCCTATAATTATCAGCTCTCTTCTGCCTCCATATATTGATGGAAGGGTGAAAATAGCCCAAATATATTTTCTCTGCTGTAAATTGCATATATACATCTTACCATTTATGCAGCACAGGCTGATATTTTGGAACATTTTTAGTTTTCTATATTTTAACAAAGTTAATTATTCCAAAGTTTCTCAAGACAGGCTTTCATTCCAATCTTTGTACTGGGCTTATGTCTGTACTCAGTCATACACTTCCATACACACTTGCTCTTCACACACTTTCAAACACAGATACAGATACTCTCACAAACCACAGAAATGACCACAATTTTTACAAACACAAGGCCTTCATAAACACAGAGCTCTTAAGAAATACAATATCATTTTGCATTTATTATTATTCCTATACTAAATAACCTGCAGGATTTATTTTTATTTATTTATCTATTTTCTTTTTAATCTTTCATTGCCTATTCAGACCTCTTATTAATATTCCAAAGAGCGGTATCTGCAAAAAATTATCTTTTTTGCCTATTCAGACCTCTTATTAATACTCCAAAGAGCGGTATCCACAAAAAATAATCTTTTTTGCCTATTCAGACCTCTTATTAATACTCCAAAGAGCTGTATCTGCAAAAAATTATCTTTTTTGCCTATTCAGACCTCTTATTAATACTCCAAAGAGCGGTATCCGCAAAAAATTATCTTTTTTGCCTATTCAGACCTCTTATTAATACTCCAAAGAGTGGTATCCGCAAAAAATAATCTTTTTTGCCTATTCAGACCTCTTATTAATACTCCAAAGAGTGGTACCTTCAAAAATGTGCCTATTCAGACCTCTTATTACTATTCCTAAGAGCGGTATCCGCAAAAATGTACCTGTTCAGACCTCTTATTACTATTCCTAAGAGCGGTATCCGCAAAAATGTGCCTATTCAGACCTCTTATTAATATTCCACAGAGCGGTATCCGTAATATTACCCATTCAGACCTCTTATTGCTATTCAGTTGAGCGGTATCTGTAATATTACCCATTCAGACCTCTTATTACTATTCCAATATATATCTTATAATATATAATATTACTTCTTAAACTTTATCTGCCATTATTTACTGCTATTTCATCTAGACCCTTAACAGCAAATAAAAACAGATTTGCAATAATTTCTTCTGGAATCAAAACCCTCTATTTATTTTATTTTTCTTATTGGTTTAGAAGAGCTTTTTGAGCGTTCTTACCACCACAGGCAAACTGGCAAGCAACACAAACTTTTATATAAGCAAAACTTGCTTACCTCTTAATGGTGGCCACCTGATTGTGTTGCTTTTCCAGCCAGCCCACGATGTAATGACTCTGCTCTCTTCTGTCGCTGTTCGGGCGCCATTTGTAGTAGTTTCTTGTGCCAATTTTATGAAAAATCACTCAGCATCTTTGGGGTTTTGATTTCAGAAGAATAGACTTTATTATCGCACAATAAAGCCGAGTTGCCTGCAATGAAACCACCGCAACAACAACTGAACCATCTCTGGATTTGGTTTTACTTAAATACATCTTCTCAAACAAGGTGGGGGCTTACATGCATTATCTATCATGCTCTTCATTGACTCTGGTTTGACCATATTAAGAAATAACAGAACCACTTTTGGGAAGAGATCAATTCTCCCAGCGGTCATGAGAGTAATGCTATTTATGTTTCTGCACACACCGTCAAATAGTCACACATATGTTGAGCACACATTCATCACGTCCACAGAAAACTGCATGTTTGCCCGTCAGACATAACTGTGGTACAAATTAACAATGTTTTCATTGATTACTCCTGATTAACTTGATAAAAATATACTACAGGAACAAGGGTTACACATATAACCTGAGGTGTCAAATAGAGGTGTCAGATATCTTTTTCTGAAGAGCAGTTCTGGGACGCCCCAGTGCCGCAAAGAAGCGCAGCATCTCATTCCGCTTTTTTCAGGGAACGACGTTCTCTTTACATAAAGTGAAGCTTTATGATGCTGCTTAGAAAAAAGCACTTTTGGGAACGCAATACCCACGCCACCGCACTGGTGCTGTCCGGACCCCTGCGGTTGTGAAGTGTGCTCACAAGAACGCGAGAGGTCTCAGACATGAGCTTGCAATGTCGACTCAAGGACGTAAGAGTCCGGAGTAACAAAAACATCTAACCCATAAAGTTCGATGAACGTGTGCGAATAATAGCTTTCCATGTTCCAGAAGCATATTTTTAATCTCAACAAGCTTTTTGCAGTTATATCTCATCAGAATTCACTTATTAAATGATGAAACATGACTTTTCACTAATATCACTCACTGGCAGCTATGCTTTGAGAAAGAAAGCATTACTAGTCAAAAATGCATTATTGCATTATATTTGCATGCATTGTAAGTAATTGCTTTAAAGAAACTGAAAGTCAGCAAAGGAACTATGCAAACTTCATGTAACAGCTTTCCATGTTCCAGAAGCATATTTTTAATCTCAACAAGCTGTTTGGAATAATTTCGCATCAGAATTCATTTATTTAATGATGAATCATGACTTTTTATTTATATCACTCCCAGCCAGCTATGCATTACAAGTAAAAATTGCATCATTACATCATCGCAAAAAGCTTTTTGGAGTGATATCTCATCAGAATTTACTTATTAAATGATTAAACGTCTCGGGTTACATGTGTAACCATTGTTCCCTGAATAAAGCGGAACGAGATGCTGCGCTTTGCTAAGCGATTTTGGGAACAATCCTAATTGTGACCAGCTGTGAATATGTGTTAGCACAATGTAGCATCTCGTTCCGCTTTTTTCAGGGAACAAGGGTTACACATGTAACCCAAGACGTTCTCTTTACATAAAGTGAAGCTTTATGATGGTGCTTAGAAAAAAGCACTTTTGGGAACCCTATACCCACGCCGCTGCACTGGTGCTGTCCGGACCCCTATGGTTGTGAAGTGTGCTCAAAAGAACGCGAGAGGTCTCAGACATGAGCTTGCAATGTCTTGGAAGCTTGGAATAATTTCTCATCAGAATTCATTTATTTAATGATGAAACATGACTTTTCATTAGCCTACTATCGCTCACAGGCAGCTAAGCATTGACGAAGAAAGCATTTCAAGTAAAACAAAATGCATAATTACATCATCTCAAAAAGCTTTTTGCAGTGATATCTCATCAGAATTCACTTATTAAATGATGAAACATGACTTTTCACTAATATCACTCACAGGCAGCTATGTGTTGCGAAAGAAAGCATTACTAGTCAAAAATGCATTATTGCATTATATTTTCATGTATTGTAAGTAACAGCTTTCCATGTTCCAGAAGCATATTTTTTTTTTATCTCAGCAAGCTGTTTGGAATAATTTATCATCAGAATTCATTTATTTAATGATGAATCATGACTTTTTATTTATATCACTCACAGGCAGCTAAGCATTGACGAAGAAAGCATTTCAAGTAAAAATTGCATCATTACATCATCTCAAAAAGCTTTTTGGAGTGATATCGCATCAGAATTTACTTATTAAATGATTTAACGTCTCGGGTTACATGTGTAACCATTGTTCCCTGAATAAAGCGGAACGAGATGCTGCGCTTTGCTAAGCGAATTTGGGAACAATCCTACATTGTGACCAGCTGTGAATATGTGTTAGCAAAATGCAGCATCTCGTTCCGCTTTTTTCAGGGAACAAGGGTTACACAAGTGTTAGAAATAAGTCTTCTACACCACAGCAGTGCCTTTTTCTCTTCGTCTTTTATTGAGTCATGAATGAATCAATACAAAGCATTGAATCCAACGTTGGGGAGCGAATAAAAATGTAGCTCAGCTTTTCCAATATGTGGCATGCAAAGATATACTGCAATAGTGAAGGGGAGTTCACATCTCTAACCAATAAGAGCATACATTACCTCATATCGATATCACATATAACAATTCCATATGGCAAAAGTTCCTCGTGAGCCTTCGGACCTATATGGTAAACTCCTTGGTCCGTGAGAGCCTGTCGGACCTTTGCCATACACACTAATACAATGTACACACAGACAGAGTATACACAGACAGAGTGAAGAGGGGGCTCTTACAACTCCATGCTGATATGAAACAGATGTTTGATAATGCACACACAGCATTTCTTTCTTGGACAGAGCTGAAATAGGAATACCATTTCTTACAGTGCCCCCTTTGATAATGACAGTTATAGTATAAATGATTACATTACATTATTCTCAGCATGTCCATTATTACAGAGTAATACATGAAACATATTTCAATCAAACATTTTCTTCAAAGTCATTAGTATTTGATAGTTCTGTTTGCTAAGGAATATTGAGAGGATACAAAAGTATTCATAGAACGATAAATCAACATCCTAATGAATGGAATAATACAGCAAACAATAAATGAAAGGATTAACAGTATAACTCCAATTGGTATTAAAGAAGATACAAGTAATGGTTTCCAACTTGTAATCCAATCTCCAAACCCATCTCCATCTTCCACTTCTCTTCTCTGTAATTCATCAACAATTTTTGTCAATTTGTGATATGACCATCTTCATAATTTTCTGGTATATATGTACAACAAGAAATTCCAACGATCACACAGACCCCTCCCCTCGCAGCTGTAAGTTGATCCAAGACTAAACGGTTCCGCAAAGCAGTCAAGCGAAGTGCTCGAAGTTCTTCTTTGACACCAGCTAAGGTGTTCTTGGTAGTTTTAATAAAAGAAATCAACTCATATCTTGTAACTTCTACTTCAATTTGAATACTACCAATTCCAATTGATGGAAATATACTCTCAAAGAATTTGTCCATAACCGGTATTCTTTTGGAACTGGGTTGTCTCTTCCCAAACTACTTGTCGAACTACGGTCAGAGAGGGAGCGTGTGTTTCGTTGGTTCATCACATCATCCTTCTTGTGTGGTCTAATAATCATAGAATATTCTTCTAAAGTTACCAAAGCACATCGTCCACTCCAATTAAATGGTAACGAGGTATAAACCACGTGTCCACATAACCAAAACCAATCTTTCAAAGTTCTTGTTCCTTTTGCAGATGGAACATACCTATTAAAATTTTTACCGGTGTATAGTCCACAAAACTCATCACATAACTCTTGAAGCTCTGGTTTTGCTTTGGTATAGGAACTCATAGCTGTAATCGGAAGAGGAGATCCTTTTAAACATGCTTCCAAGTCAAAGTTTCCTTCCCCATTCAAACAGCTAACACAACAGGCAGTGTTTCGTACTTCACAACGGCGATATATTTGATTACATTTACTATCAGGAATGGAACCCAATATTGAGGCTCCTACTCTTCTTTCTATACGTAGCAATGAGTCAGGAATGGGACCTACAGTTGCCACTTTAGCATGCACTTGTACTGCAACTGTCAGTGCCCTGTTATCAGGACAAGTCCAATTCCCTGTTGAATTTTGAGGTGCAATGAATCCCACAGTACTAAGAAGTAAAGGACAGAACAGATCTTCATCCGTCTCTGGTAACACTTACGCAAGGTCCTGAAGCACTTTGTGGCATTTTCGTGCAAACATAACAGTCACTCTTTTTTCCTGTAGACTTAGCAGTGAAGTTGACTAATCTCCACCACATATTGGAGGCAAACGAATGTGGTTCATTTTCATGGCTCAGCCAAGTTTCGTTCCCACTGCTAACAAGTGCTTGTGTATAAATGAGTGTATTTATTAGCACAATCAAGTGTAAGAGCGACTGTGCGGACATGGCTTAATGGTCTCGTTAATACTTATTGTTAACTTCAATCAACAATCTCGTTCTTCATCTACTTCTTTTCCTCGTCCTCCTTAGGTCCTTCTAATTCACAGATTCCCAGTTGGGCACTGGCGCTGCGTGTTCAGCTCCTCCAGTGCTTTCACCGTTCACCTCGAATTAGTAAGGCCCTCCTCTGGAGCAAGCTTCACGCGGCTTGCGTGGATCCACTGTGGTTGAAAATCAGTCAGAACACCTGTCCTTGTCACAGCGATCACAGTAGCAGACCCCAGATAATTCGGTTCTCCAAGTTTCGTAGGTTTCAGACACCTAATCAACACCGATTGTCCTGGAACAAAAGGATGAGTTGGCCCTTCTGATGGAAGAGGGAGAGAGAGAGAAACATCACCATTTATGCTATTTAACGTTCTAACTAGGGAATCCACATAATCCGCGATGATCACCTCCGTGTCACCTGTGGAAAGATTGCCAGCGCGACCTCTGACCCAAGGGGTTGGGAAAGGTCTACCCATGAGAATTTCAAAGGGAGACATTTTTGTAGTGGCTGACGGAGACATTCTCATTTCAGTCAGTACGGCAGGCAACAAATCAACCCAATTTCTGCCCGTATCTAGACACGCTTTATTAAGACGTTCTTTTATCGTTTTGTTCAAACGTTCCACGTTTGACAAAGACTGAGGATGATACGGGATAAGAAAATGCCAATTAATACTGAGTTCTTTAGCTAATAATTGTGTTACTTTAGAAGCAAATGGAGTTCCATTGTCGCTTGCTATAACAGTTGGAATACCGAAACGCGGTATAATTTCTTTGGCAAGAACCTTCACTACCGTCTTTGCGTCTTCTTTTCCACACGGAAAAGCCTCAGGCCACTTAGTAAATCGATCAATAATCACGAGCAAATACTTGTAATTTCCACATGGAGGCATGTGTGTAAAATCGATCTGTAAATATTGAAAAGGAAGTTCAGGATGCGGTAAAGCATCATGGCTGATTGCCTTGTGCCTGTTTGTTTGCACACACACCAGGCAAGCATCCAATATCAACAAAGTATTTCTTCGAACGTTTGCAATGCAGTATGATTGATTCAAATTTTGTATCACTTTCTCTTTTGACACATGTGATACACCATGATAATGCCTACACAGCATTACAACAGTAGATGCTGGTAGCGCGATTCTACCTTGTTTATCTCTTAAGATACCAACTTGATCTGGTTTTACTTCATTGGCTGCCCAATGAGTCAAATCATCTTGAGTAGGATTCGCTTGTAAGATTTTAACATCCAAATCATTAATCAATGATGAATTCATCATCGGCACTTCATTGTTTTGTTCATTTACATGCGGACTACGTATTGCTTCTTTTGCTGCCTATTTCGCTACTTCATCCGCAAATCTGTTTCCTTTGGCCTCGTCAGATTCACCTGTTTTATGACCAGCTACTTTAATTACAGCAAGCTTCAATGGTTGCTGTGCTGCACTAATCAGCTCGGCCACAATGTTATGATGCGAAATTGGTTTTCCTTCGGAGGTTTTGAAATTTCTTTCCTCCCACAATTTAGCAAAATCATGGACTACGCCATACGCATATTTGGAGTCAGTATATATGTTGATACACTGACCTTTTGCCAATTGACAAGCTCTTGTTAAAGCAATCAGTTCTGCGACTTGTGCTGATTTATGTGGCAGTGAATACGCTTCAATTACTTTATCAGGCAATTCAACAATAGCATAACCACACAAATATGTACTGTCGTTTGGCTTAAAGCAGTATAATATACTATATATATATATATATATATATTATATATATATTATATAATATAGAATCAATATACCAATGGATTCCCTCCTCCAGGACAGATGTGGAAACGTCTGGCCTGCAAGCAGTCGAAATTTGGATCCTGTTCAGGCAGTCGTGATCATCGCTCTCAAATTCACCTTGTGTCAGCAACCTATGCAAATGTACAGTAGGGCCATGAATAACAGAAGTTACTTTCAACGTTACATTAGCAGTAGCTAACAATATAGCCTCATAGCCGGAACGGCGTTGGGCAGTCATGTGTTGAGTCAAAATATTATGCATAATGGCTCCTACCTGATGAGAAACATGTACAATGAGAGGATGTGACAAAACAACTTTTTCAGCATCCTGTATCATGATTGCTGTGGCAGCCACTGCACGCAAACAAGCCGGAAGTCCCTTAGCCACCGAATCAAGGGTCTTGGATAAATAAGCTATTGGACGGAAAGTGCCCCCATGCTCTTGGGCCAGGATTGCTGCGGCTGTGCCACCACTTTCGTACATGTATAGATGAAAGTCTTGTGTGTAACAGGGTAGGCCAAGGGCAGGCGGCCTCAAAAGTGATGATTGCAAATGTTTGAATGCTTGATTCATCTCACTTGTCCATGTAATATCTTCTTTGTCACCCAGCGTAGCTTCTCGCAGGATTTTGTCATACATGGAGCAATTAGGCACCCACAGGCGGCAGTAATTGACCAGTCCCAGGAAGCTTTGCATTTGCTTCCGTGTGGATGGATGCTTAAATGTAGCGATGACTTTGATCCTGTCCGCAGACAGACGAACTTGGCCTTGTGACAGTTCATGTCCAAGGTAATTGACTTTTCTCTGCACCCATTGAAGTTTGTCTTTAGATGCCTTGAAACCAACCTCAGCCAGAACATTGCAAACAATCTTTGAGGCAGCAGCACACATGTCCTCAGAGGCACCAGTGACCAGAATGTCATCAGCATATTGGAGCAGGCAGGTGTCTGGAGGGAGTTTGACATCTTTCAGTGTATCGTGCACTACAGCGGAGAAAACAGCCAGAGAATCTCGGAACCCTTGAGGGAGACGCGTCCAACTGTATTGACAATTCTGAAAACAAAATGTAAACAGTGGCTGAGTTTCATGATCAACAGGAATACTGTAAAATGCGGAGTTAAATCAATAACAGAATAAAATTTATGTTCTGAAGGAATAGAATTAAATATAGCCTGAACTTCTGGTACAATAGGTGCAAGTGGTTTGATCAAATCATTAATTTTTCTCAGGTCTTGCGTTAAATGCCAAGTACCATTAGCTTTCTTAATTGGACTGATTGGTGTATTATAAGGTGAATGAGTTCGAACCAGAATGCCTTTTTCCAAAAATCGAGCAATGAGAGGTTTAATTCCCTCCTCTTTTTCCTTTGAAAGCGGGTATTGTTTCTGAAACACAGGCCTAGTATTTATCAAATTCGCCCTGTAGGGCTGGATATCTATTAACCCTACGTCATCCTTGTGTTCCGCCCACAATTGAGGGCTGACTCCCGAAATTTCCGGTAGCATCACAGTTGCAGACGAATCTTCCTGTGTCGGTTGTAATGGAAAAAACTGAAGGAAACAGAAGTGTCAAAGAGTTAGAATCAAAATTCAATTTCATACCAAGTTTATGCATCAAGTCTCTACCTAACAGGCAGAATGGAGAATTCGGTATGATTGCAAAAGCATGCATTTTAAACAATGTCGGTACATCCTTAGAAGTAATTGGTAAGGCGGGCGTCAATTCGCATTTCACAGGAACATTATTAATCCCTACAGAACTAATTTTCTTTCCCGTGATGGAGCCTGAGTACACATCGGAAGATAACGAGGACACCGAAGCGCCGCTATCGATTAAAAACATGTATGGTTTATGGTCAACATTTAATTCAAGGAATGGCAAAACATTTGATTTATTTGGATATTGCATCGAAAGTAGTGAAAACTCAGACTCTTTGCTCTCGCACCGTCAGGCGCGGTTCCATTCAGTTGGATATCTCCCTGAATGTGTTATTCCCTGTCTCTGGTTAGGAGAAAACGAAGGAGGGTTTTCGTGCTCATAGCCATTAAAGCGCTTGCGCATCTGGTTGTAAAAACTCTGATAATGTTACAGGTTGATGCTGCTGCTCAGTTCTTTGTCTGCAAAACTTTGCAACATATCCGGAGCGACCACAACAATAACATCTAACAGGCTTTGTCTTGTTACGGAACGGACGTTTCTGAGCCGCAGCATCAACCTGTAACATTATCAGAGTTTTTCCTTTGGAGGAAGCAAAGGCTCCAGCAGAGGAAAGCTCACGTAAACGCTTGCCAAGGTCATCAATCGACATCATTAAAAAATTATTCGTGGTGATACGAATCAATTGTGCAGTCTCATCATGCATGTTATTCAGAAACGTGTTCACAAACAACTGACAATTATCATCATCAACCGGTATCGCCGTTCTTCAATCCATGCACGTTTAAATCTGTTAAAAAAACAACTGGACTCTCGCCAGCTTTATGTTTTGCATTAGCCGCATGTGAGATGTCTTGTTTAGCAGATGACAACTTCAGCAAAAATGACGTTAATTGTTTGAAGAAAAGTTTAAGCTTACCCGAATTGGCCCAAACCCAATCAACATCATCGTCATCATGATCATCCATAACCCTAACGCCACGGAAAGTTCTGGACAAATCAACAGGCTCTGCTGCATGTCTTGTCAAAATGTTACAAGCCGATGGTGTATCATAAGTCGGGCTTAACAAATCAATTTCTTCAATTAATTCTTCCTCCGTGATTTCAGGAGGGAGTGTTTTAGTCAGTATGAAACGATAATCACGCCCTGTCAATTGACTATAAGCTGTCAATCCCTTCAAAACCGAAACATACTGATGAGGTGTTTTAGACGGATCAGGAAGCTCTTTAGCAATAGCTGTAACATCAGCAAGAGGCAACGGGTGAACCTTAAATCCTTCTGCAGTTTCCACGAACGGAAATGCAGTCGCAGCCTTCAAATCAGGATACAGTTTATTTTTCACGGGCTCACACGCTAAAGGAGCTTGAAGGTATTCATAGCTCGGAGGAAGAGCGTGAGAGAAACTTTTCTCTTTCTCCTCAGGCTGTGAGACTGACTTGAGAGGAACACTTACCACTCTCTCAGACTGTGCACTGAGATCAGCCCGCGGGGTAGAAAATGTGCGATCTTTATTTATTCCAGCAGCTTTATCTACCTCAGGTCCGCGATCCCAGTACTTTTTCATCATTTCCCAAGTTTTATAGGATTGTTTCATATAATCGAAGTTCCATTCTGGATCACCCCAATTTTCGAAAATCATGTCTTTCGCTGCAGACATGTCTGTATCTTTAAAGGAACCTTCACGCGGAAACGGATCTAATTGTGTTTTGTCAACTGACCAGCCAGCTAAATTTGATAGATATGGTTCCGTAAAAAAAGGCTTGATTATTTCTGTCCATAAAATCTTTTGGAGATTCATTAAATAAAGGTGGATTTATTTTATTTCCCATTTTTGAAGCCACACAATAATGTTCTCCTCTAAATGAGAATAAACAAAATTCAAATAATCAAATAGAATACAAAGAAGAAAAATTCTGCAGTGTCAATTGTTAGTAAAGCATTTTAGTCAAGGAAGCAAAGAAAGAAGAAGAATAGAGAAAGAGGAAAAAAAAATCTAAATAAACTGTGCATTGAGTCACTCACAAACCCCCCCAAAAAACGACGGAGATTTCTTATGAAATATCTCTCAACAATCCTTCTTACAAAAGTAAGGATATCACACAACGAAGAAAATTGATCACGTTTCCTTACGTTCATCCCGTAGTTTATCAAAAACTTACGAGGTTATTCACAACAGCAAAAAGAGGAAGCTAGTCTCTTTTGTGTTCTTCCCGCATCTCATTAGAAACACGAGGATAATCCACCTGCATTTATCAAAAATACGAGGAGACCGTACACCCTCCAATGACAAATAAACTTGATCATGTCCTTTATTGCCCTTCCCGCATTAATTAAAACACGAGGAGTCACCAATCCCTTGTGACCTATACGGTCCTACAATAACTCAATACGGCACTATCATAACTTCATTATTATAATCATATACTTTAAAATTATTTCTCAGCAAACAGTAAGAATCAACCCCTTATTAAAAGGAAACTTAGATTCTTACCGTTTGCAGAATCCCGGAACGAAGCCCCCGATTGTTAGAAATAAAAGTCTTCTACACCACAGCAGTGCCTTTTTCTCTTCGTCTTTTATTGAGTCATGAATGAATCAATACAAAGCATTGAATCCAACGTTGGGGAGTGAATAAAAATTTAGCTCAGCTTTTCCAATATGTGGCATGCAAAGATATACTGCAATAGTGAAGGGAAGTTCACATCTCTAACCAATAAGAGCATACATTACCTCATATCGATATCACATATAACAATTCCATATGGCAAAAGTTCCTCGTGAGCCTTCGGACCTATATGGTAAACTCCTTGGTCCGTGAGAGCCTGTCAGACCTTTGCCATACACACTAATACAATGTACACACAGACAGAGTATACACAGACAGAGTGAGGAGGGGGCTCTTACCATGCTGATATGAAACAGATGTTTGATAATGCACACACAGCATTTCTTTCTTGGACAGAGCTGAAATAGGAATACCATATCTTACAACAAGTAACCCAAGACGTTCTCTTTACATAAACTAAAGCTTTATGATGCTGCTTAGAAAAAAGCGCTTTTGGGAACGCAATACCCACGCCGCCACACTGGTGCTGTCCGGACCCCTAAGGTTGTGAAGTGTGCTCAAAAGAACGCGAGAGGTCTCAGACATGAGCTTGCAATGTCTTGGAAGCTTGGAATAATTTCTCATCAGAATTCATTTATTTAATTATGAAACATGACTTTTCATTACTATCGCTCACAGGCAGCTAAGCATTGATGAAGAAAGCATTTCAGGTAAAAAAATGCATCATTACATCATCTCAAAAAGCTTTTTGCAGTGATATTTCATCAGAATTCACTTAATAAATGATGAAACATGACTTTTCACTAATATCACTCACAGGCTATGTGTTGCGAAAGTAAGCATTACTAGTCAAAAATGGATTATTGCATTATATTTTCATGTATTGTAAGTAATTGCATTTAATAATCTGAAAGTCGGCAAGGAACTATGCAAACTTCATGTAACAGCCTTCCATTTTCCAGAATTATGTTTTAATCTCAAAAAGCTCTTTGGAGTAATTTCTCATCAGAATTTATTTATTTAATGATGAAACATCACTTTTCATTACTATCGCTCACAGGCAGCTAAGCATTGATGAAGAAAGCATTTCAAGTAAAAAAATGCATCATTACATCATCTCAAAAAGCTTTTTGCAGTGATCTCTCATCAGAATTCACTTATTAAATGATGAAACATGACTTTTCATTAATATCACTCACAGGCAGCTAGCTATGTGTTGCGAAATCATTACTAGTCAAAAATGCATTATTGCATTATATTTTCATGTACTATAAGTAATTGAATTAAAGATTCTGATAGTCGGCAAGGAACTATGCAAACTTCATGTAACAGCTTTCCATTTTCCAGAATTATGTTTTAATCTCAAAAAGCTCTTTGGAGTAATTTCTCATCAGAATTTATTTAATGATGAAACATCACTTTTCACTAATATGTCCAACAGGCAGCTATGCATTTTGGAAGAAAGCATTACGAGTCAAAAATGCATTATTGCATTATATTTTGCATGCATTGTAAGTAATTGCTTTAAAGAATCTGAAAGTCAGCAAGGAACTATGCAAACTTCATGCGAAGTTGAAAGCTGTTGCTGTCCATGTTGCAGAAGCAGATTTTTTTATCTCAACAAGCTGTTTGGAATAATTTCTCATCAGAATTCATTTATTTAATGATGAATCGTGACTATTTATTTATATCCTTCACAGCCAGCTATGCATTACAAGTAAAAATTGCATCATTACATCATCTCAAAAAGCTTTTTGCAGTGATATCTCAAATGATGAAACATGACTTTTCACTAATATCACTCACAGGCAGCTAAGCATTGACGAAGAAAGAATTTCAAGTAAAAATTGCATCATTACATCATCTCAAAAAGCTTTTTGCAGTGATATCTCATCAGAATTCACTTATTAAATGATGAACCATGACTTTTCACTAATATCACTCACAGGCAGCTAAGCATTGAGGAAGAAAGAATTTCAAGTAAAAATTGCATCATTACATCATCTCAAAAAGCTTTTTGGAGTGATATATCATCAGAATTCACTTATTAAATTATGAAACATGACTTTTAACTAATATCACTAACTGGCAGCTATGCTTTGAGAAAGAAAGCATTACTAGTCAAAAATGCATTATTGCATTGTATTTTCATGTATTGTAAGTAATTGCATTTAATAATCTGAAAGTCGGCAAGGAACTATGCAAACTTCATGTAACAGCCTTCCATTTTCCAGAATTATGTTTTAATCTCAAAAAGCTCTTTGGAGTAATTTATCATCAGAATGTATTTATTTTATGATGAAACATCACTTTTCACTAATATGTCCAACAGGCAGCTATGCGTTTAGAAAGAAAGCATTACGAGTCAAAAATGCATTATTGCATTATATTTTCATGTATTGTAAGTAATTGCATTAAAGATTCTGAAAGTCAGCAAAGGAACTATGCAAACTTCATGTAACAGCTTTCCATGTTCCAGAAGCATATTTTTTTTATCTCAACAAGCTCTTTGGAATATTTTCTCATCAGAATTCATTTATTTAATGATGAATCATGACTTTTTATTTATATCCCTCACAGCCAGCTATGCATTACAAGTAAAAATTGCATCATTACATCATCTCAAAAAGCTTTTTGGAGTGATATCTCATCAGAATTTATTTATTTAATGATTAAACGTCTCTGGTTACTTGTTTAACCATTGTTCCCTGAATAAAGCGGAACGAGATGCTGCGCTTTGCTAAGCGATTTTGGGAACAATCCTACATTGTGACCAGCTGTGAATATGTGTTAACAAAATGCATTGAGGAAGAAAGCATTTCAAGTAAAAAAATGCATCATTACATCATCTCAAAAAGCTTTTTGCAGTGATATCACAATGATGAAACATGACTTTTCACTAATATCACACACAGGCAGTTAAGCATTGACGAAGAAAGCATTTCAAGTAAAACTTGCATCATTACATCAGCTCAAAAAGCTTTTTGGAGTGATATATCATCAGAATTCACTTATTAAATGATGAAACATGACTTTTAACTAATAACACTAACTGGCAGCTATGCTTTGAGAAAGCATTACTAGTCAAAAATGCATTATTGCATTATATTTTCATGTATTGTAAGTAATTGCATTTAATAATCTGAAAGTCAGCAAAGGAACTATGCAAACTTCATGTAACAGCTTTCCATGTTCCAGAAGCATATTTTTTTTATCTCAACAAGATCTTTGGAATAATTTCTCATCAGAATTCATTTATTTAATGATGAATCATGACTTTTTATTTATATCCCTCACAGCCAGCTATGCATTACAAGTAAAAATTGCATCATTACATCATCTCAAAAAGCTTTTTGGAGTTATATCTCATCAGAATTTACTTATTAAATGATTAAACGTCTCGGGTTACTTGTTTAACCATTGTTCCCTGAATAAAGCGGAACGAGATGCTGCGCTTTGCTAAGCGATTTTGGGAACAATCCTACATTGTGACCAGCTGTGAATATGTTTTAACAAAATGCATTGAGGAAGAAAGCATTTCAAGTAAAAAAATGCATCATTACATCATCTCAAAAAGCTTTTTGCAGTGATATCTCATCAGAATTCACGTATTAAATGGTGAAACATGACTTTTCACTAATATCACTCACAGGCAGCTAAGCATTGACGAAGAAAGCATTTCAAGTAAAACTTGCATCATTACATCATCTCAAAAAGCTTTTTGGAGTGATATATCATCAGAATTCACTTATTAAATGATGAAACATGACTTTTAACTAATATCACTAACTGGCAGCTATGGATTGAGAAAGAAAGCATTACTAGTCAAAAATGCATTATTGCATTATATTTTCATGTATTGTAAGTAATTGCATTTAATAATCTGAAAGTCGGCATGGAACTATGCAAACTTCATGTAACAGCTTTCCATGTTCCAGAAGCATATTTTTTTTATCTCAACAAGCTCTTTGGAATAATTTCTCATCAGAATTCATTTATTTAATGATGAATCATGACTTTTATTTATATCCCTCACAGCCAGCTATGCATTACAAGTAAAAATTGCATCATTACATCATCTCAAAAAGCTTTTTGGAGTGATATTCATCAGAATTTACTTATTAAATGATTAAACGTCTCGGGTTACTTGTTTAACCATTGAACCCTGAATAAAGCGGAACGAGATGCTGCGCTTTGCTAAGCGATTTTGGGAACAATCCTACATTGTGACCAGCTGTGAATATGTGTTAACAAAATGCATTGAGGAAGAAAGCATTTCAAGTAAAAAATGCATCATTACATCATCTCAAATCGCTTTTTGCAGTGATATCTCATCAGAATTCACGTATTAAATGGTGAAACATGACTTTTCACTAATATCACACACAGGCAGTTAAGCATTGACGAAGAAAGCATTTCAAGTAAAACTTGCATCATTACATCAGCTCAAAAGCTTTTTGGAGTGATATATCATCAGAATTCACTTATTAAATGATGAAACATGACTTTTAACTAATATCACTAACTGGCAGCTATGCTTTGAGAAAGCATTACTAGTCAAAAATGCATTATTGCATTATATTTTCATGTATTGTAAGTAATTGCATTTAATAATCTGAAAGTCAGCAAAGGAACTATGCAAACTTCATGTAACAGCTTTCCATGTTCCAGAAGCATATTTTTTTATCTCAACAAGATCTTTGGAATAATTTCTCATCAGAATTCATTTATTTAATGATGAATCATGACTTTTTATTTATATCCCTCACAGCCAGCTATGCATTACAAGTAAAAATTGCATCATTACATCATCTCAAAAAGCTTTTTGGAGTTATATCTCATCAGAATTTACTTATTAAATGATTAAACGTCTCGGGTTACTTGTTTAACCATTGTTCCCTGAATAAAGCAGAACAAGATGCTGCGCTTTGCTAAGCGATTTTGGGAACAATCCTACATTGTGACCAGCTGTGAATATGTGTTAACAAAATGCATTGAGGAAGAAAGCATTTCAAGTAAAAAAATGCATCATTACATCATCTCAAAAAGCTTTTTGCAGTGATATCTCATCAGAATTCACGTATTAAATGGTGAAACATGACTTTTCACTAATATCACTCACAGGCAGCTAAGCATTGACGAAGAAAGCATTTCAAGTAAAACTTGCATCATTACATCATCTCAAAAAGCTTTTTGGAGTGATATATCATCAGAATTCACTTATTAAATGATGAAACATGACTTTTAACTAATATCACTAACTGGCAGCTATGGATTGAGAAAGAAAGCATTACTAGTCAAAAATGCATTATTGCATTATATTTTCATGTATTGTAAGTAATTGCATTTAATAATCTGAAAGTCGGCATGGAACTATGCAAACTTCATGTAACAGCTTTCCATGTTCCAGAAGCATATTTTTTTTTTATCTCAACAAGCTCTTTGGAATAATTTCTCATCAGAATTCATTTATTTAATGATGAATCATGACTTTTTATTTATATCCCTCACAGCCAGCTATGCATTACAAGTAAAAATTGCATCATTACATCATCTCAAAAAGCTTTTTGGAGTGATATCAGAATTTACTTATTAGATGATTAAACGTCTCGGGTTACTTGTTTAACCATTGAACCCTGAATAAAGCGGAACGAGATGCTGCGCTTTGCTAAGCGATTTTGGGAACAATCCTACATTGTGACCAGCTGTGAATATGTGTTAACAAAATGCATTGAGGAAGAAAGCATTTCAAGTAAAAAAATGCATCATTACATCATCTCAAATCGCTTTTTGCAGTGATATCTCATCAGAATTCACGTATTAAATGGTGAAACATGACTTTTCACTAATATCACACACAGGCAGTTAAGCATTGACGAAGAAAGCATTTCAAGTAAAACTTGCATCATTACATCAGCTCAAAAAGCTTTTTGGAGTGATATATCATCAGAATTCACTTATTAAATGATGAAACATGACTTTTAACTAATATCACTAACTGGCAGCTATGCTTTGAGAAAGCATTACTAGTCAAAAATGCATTATTGCATTATATTTTCATGTATTGTAAGTAATTGCATTTAATAATCTGAAAGTCAGCAAAGGAACTATGCAAACTTCATGTAACAGCTTTCCATGTTCCAGAAGCATATTTTTTTATCTCAACAAGATCTTTGGAATAATTTCTCATCAGAATTCATTTATTTAATGATGAATCATGACTTTTTATTTATATCCCTCACAGCCAGCTATGCATTACAAGTAAAAATTGCATCATTACATCATCTCAAAAAGCTTTTTGGAGTTATATCTCATCAGAATTTACTTATTAAATGATTAAACGTCTCGGGTTACTTGTTTAACCATTGTTCCCTGAATAAAGCAGAACAAGATGCTGCGCTTTGCTAAGCGATTTTGGGAACAATCCTACATTGTGACCAGCTGTGAATATGTGTTAACAAAATGCATTGAGGAAGAAAGCATTTCAAGTAAAAAATGCATCATTACATCATCTCAAAAAGCTTTTTGCAGTGATATCTCATCAGAATTCACGTATTAAATGGTGAAACATGACTTTTCACTAATATCACTCACAGGCAGCTAAGCATTGACGAAGAAAGCATTTCAAGTAAAACTTGCATCATTACATCATCTCAAAAAGCTTTTTGGAGTGATATATCATCAGAATTCACTTATTAAATGATGAAACATGACTTTTAACTAATATCACTAACTGGCAGCTATGGATTGAGAAAGAAAGCATTACTAGTCAAAAATGCATTATTGCATTATATTTTCATGTATTGTAAGTAATTGCATTTAATAATCTGAAAGTCGGCATGGAACTATGCAAACTTCATGTAACAGCTTTCCATGTTCCAGAAGCATATTTTTTTTATCTCAACAAGCTCTTTGGAATAATTTCTCATCAGAATTCATTTATTTAATGATGAATCATGACTTTTATTTATATCCCTCACAGCCAGCTATGCATTACAAGTAAAATTGCATCATTACATCATCTCAAAAAGCTTTTTGGAGTGATATCAGAATTTACTTATTAAATGATTAAACGTCTCGGGTTACTTGTTTAACCATTGAACCCTGAATAAAGCGGAACGAGATGCTGCGCTTTGCTAAGCGATTTTGGGAACAATCCTACATTGTGACCAGCTGTGAATATGTGTTAACAAAATGCATTGAGGAAGAAAGCATTTCAAGTAAAAAATGCATCATTACATCATCTCAAAAAGCTTTTTGCAGTGATATCTCATCAGAATTCACGTATTAAATGGTGAAACATGACTTTTCACTAATATCACTCACAGGCAGCTAAGCATTGACGAAGAAAGCATTTCAAGTAAAACTTGCATCATTACATCAGCTCAAAAAGCTTTTTGGAGTGATATATCATCAGAATTCACTTATTAAATGATGAAACATGACTTTTAACTAATATCACTAACTGGCAGCTATGGATTGAGAAAGAAAGCATTACTAGTCAAAAATGCATTATTGCATTATATTTTCATGTATTGTAAGTAATTGCATTTAATAATCTGAAAGTCGGCATGGAACTATGCAAACTTCATGTAACAGCTTTCCATGTTCCAGAAGCATATTTTTTTATCTCAACAAGCTCTTTGGAATAATTTCTCATCAGAATTCATTTATTTAATGATGAATCATGACTTTTTATTTATATCCCTCACAGCCAGCTATGCATTACAAGTAAAAATTGCATCATTACATCATCTCAAAAAGCTTTTTGGAGTGATATCAGAATTTACTTATTAAATGATTAAACGTCTCGGGTTACTTGTTTAACCATTGAACCCTGAATAAAGCGGAACGAGATGCTGCGCTTTGCTAAGCGATTTTGGGAACAATCCTACATTGTGACCAGCTGTGAATATGTGTTAACAAAATGCATTGAGGAAGAAAGCATTTCAAGTAAAAAATGCATCATTACATCATCTCAAAAAGCTTTTTGCAGTGATATCTCATCAGAATTCACGTATTAAATGGTGAAACATGACTTTTCACTAATATCACTCACAGGCAGCTAAGCATTGACGAAGAAAGCATTTCAAGTAAAACTTGCATCATTACATCAGCTCAAAAAGCTTTTTGGAGTGATATATCATCAGAATTCACTTATTAAATGATGAAACATGACTTTTAACTAATATCACTAACTGGCAGCTATGCTTTGAGAAAGAAAGCATTACTAGTCAAAAATGCATTATTGCATTATATTTTCATGTATTGTAAGTAATTGCATTTAATAATCTGAAAGTCGGCATGGAACTATGCAAACTTCATGTAACAGCTTTCCATGTTCCAGAAGCATATTTTTTTATCTCAACAAGCTCTTTGGAATAATTTCTCATCAGAATTCATTTATTTAATGATGAATCATGACTTTTTATTTATATCCCTCACAGCCAGCTATGCATTACAAGTAAAAATTGCATCATTACATCATCTCAAAAAGCTTTTTGGAGTGATATCTCATCAGAATTTACTTATTAAATGATTAAACGTCTCGGGTTACTTGTTTAACCATTGTTCCCTGAATAAAGCGGAACGAGATGCTGCGCTTTGCTAAGCGATTTTGGGAACAATCCTACATTGTGACCAGCTGTGAATATGTGTTAACAAAATGCATTGAGGAAGAAAGCATTTCAAGTAAAAAATGCATCATTACATCATCTCAAAAAGCTTTTTGCAGTGATATCTCATCAGAATTCACGTATTAAATGGTGAAACATGACTTTTCACTAATATCACTCACAGGCAGCTAAGCATTGACGAAGAAAGCATTTCAAGTAAAACTTGCATCATTACATCATCTCAAAAAGCTTTTTGGAGTGATATATCATCAGAATTCACTTATTAAATGATGAAACATGACTTTTAACTAATATCACTAACTGGCAGCTATGGATTGAGAAAGAAAGCATTACTAGTCAAAAATGCATTATTGCATTATATTTTCATGTATTGTAAGTAATTGCATTTAATAATCTGAAAGTCGGCATGGAACTATGCAAACTTCTTGTAACAGCTTTCCATGTTCCAGAAGCATATTTTTTTTATCTCAACAAGCTCTTTGGAATAATTTCTCATCAGAATTCATTTATTTAATGATGAATCATGACTTTTTATTTATATCCCTCACAGCCAGCTATGCATTACAAGTAAAAATTGCATCATTACATCATCTCAAAAAGCTTTTTGGAGTGATATCAGAATTTACTTATTAAATGATTAAACGTCTCGGGTTACTTGTTTAACCATTGAACCCTGAATAAAGCGGAACGAGATGCTGCGCTTTGCTAAGCGATTTTGGGAACAATCCTACATTGTGACCAGCTGTGAATATGTGTTAACAAAATGCATTGAGGAAGAAAGCATTTCAAGTAAAAAAATGCATCATTACATCATCTCAAAAAGCTTTTTGCAGTGATATCTCATCAGAATTCACGTATTAAATGGTGAAACATGACTTTTCACTAATATCACTCACAGGCAGCTAAGCATTGACGAAGAAAGCATTTCAAGTAAAACTTGCATCATTACATCAGCTCAAAAAGCTTTTTGGAGTGATATATCATCAGAATTCACTTATTAAATGATGAAACATGACTTTTAACTAATATCACTAACTGGCAGCTATGGATTGAGAAAGAAAGCATTACTAGTCAAAAATGCATTATTGCATTATATTTTCATGTATTGTAAGTAATTGCATTTAATAATCTGAAAGTCGGCATGGAACTATGCAAACTTCATGTAACAGCTTTCCATGTTCCAGAAGCATATTTTTTTTATCTCAACAAGCTCTTTGGAATAATTTCTCATCAGAATTCATTTATTTAATGATGAATCATGACTTTTTATTTATATCCCTCACAGCCAGCTATGCATTACAAGTAAAAATTGCATCATTACATCATCTCAAAAAGCTTTTTGGAGTGATATCTATCAGAATTTACTTATTAAATGATTAAACGTCTCGGGTTACTTGTTTAACCATTGTTCCCTGAATAAAGCGGAACGAGATGCTGCGCTTTGCTAAGCGATTTTGGGAACAATCCTACATTGTGACCAGCTGTGAATATGTGTTAACAAAATGCATTGAGGAAGAAAGCATTTCAAGTAAAAAAATGCATCATTACATCATCTCAAAAAGCTTTTTGCAGTGATATCTCATCAGAATTCACGTATTAAATGGTGAAACATGACTTTTCACTAATATCACTCACAGGCAGCTAAGCATTGACGAAGAAAGCATTTCAAGTAAAACTTGCATCATTACATCAGCTCAAAAAGCTTTTTGGAGTGATATATCATCAGAATTCACTTATTAAATGATGAAACATGACTTTTAACTAATATCACTAACTGGCAGCTATGCTTTGAGAAAGAAAGCATTACTAGTCAAAAATGCATTATTGCATTATATTTTCATGTATTGTAAGTAATTGCATTTAATAATCTGAAAGTCGGCATGGAACTATGCAAACTTCATGTAACAGCTTTCCATGTTCCAGAAGCATATTTTTTTATCTCAACAAGCTCTTTGGAATAATTTCTCATCAGAATTCATTTATTTAATGATGAATCATGACTTTTTATTTATATCCCTCACAGCCAGCTATGCATTACAAGTAAAAATTGCATCATTACATCATCTCAAAAAGCTTTTTGGAGTGATATCAGAATTTACTTATTAAATGATTAAACGTCTCGGGTTACTTGTTTAACCATTGTTCCCTGAATAAAGCGGAACGAGATGCTGCGCTTTGCTAAGCGATTTTGGGAACAATCCTACATTGTGACCAGCTGTGAATATGTGTTAACAAAATGCATTGAGGAAGAAAGCATTTCAAGTAAAAAAATGCATCATTACATCATCTCAAAAAGCTTTTTGCAGTGATATCTCATCAGAATTCACGTATTAAATGGTGAAACATGACTTTTCACTAATATCACTCACAGGCAGCTAAGCATTGACGAAGAAAGCATTTCAAGTAAAACTTGCATCATTACATCAGCTCAAAAAGCTTTTTGGAGTGATATATCATCAGAATTCACTTATTAAATGATGAAACATGACTTTTAACTAATATCACTAACTGGCAGCTATGCATTGAGAAAGAAAGCATTACTAGTCAAAAATGCATTATTGCATTATATTTTCATGTATTGTAAGTAATTGCATTTAATAATCTGAAAGTCGGCATGGAACTATGCAAACTTCATGTAACAGCTTTCCATGTTCCAGAAGCATATTTTTTTATCTCAACAAGCTCTTTGGAATAATTTCTCATCAGAATTCATTTATTTAATGATGAATCATGACTTTTTATTTATATCCCTCACAGCCAGCTATGCATTACAAGTAAAAATTGCATCATTACATCATCTCAAAAAGCTTTTTGGAGTGATATCAGAATTTACTTATTAAATGATTAAACGTCTCGGGTTACTTGTTTAACCATTGTTCCCTGAATAAAGCGGAACGAGATGCTGCGCTTTGCTAAGCGATTTTGGGAACAATCCTACATTGTGACCAGCTGTGAATATGTGTTAACAAAATGCATTGAGGAAGAAAGCATTTCAAGTAAAAAATGCATCATTACATCATCTCAAAAAGCTTTTTGCAGTGATATCTCATCAGAATTCACGTATTAAATGGTGAAACATGACTTTTCACTAATATCACTCACAGGCAGCTAAGCATTGACGAAGAAAGCATTTCAAGTAAAACTTGCATCATTACATCATCTCAAAAGCTTTTTGGAGTGATATATCATCAGAATTCACTTATTAAATGATGAAACATGACTTTTAACTAATATCACTAACTGGCAGCTATGCATTGAGAAAGAAAGCATTACTAGTCAAAAATGCATTATTGCATTATATTTTCATGTATTGTAAGTAATTGCATTTAATAATCTGAAAGTCGGCATGGAACTATGCAAACTTCATGTAACAGCTTTCCATGTTCCAGAAGCATATTTTTTTTATCTCAACAAGCTCTTTGGAATAATTTCTCATCAGAATTCATTTATTTAATGATGAATCATGACTTTTTATTTATATCCCTCACAGCCAGCTATGCATTACAAGTAAAAATTGCATCATTACATCATCTCAAAAAGCTTTTTGGAGTGATATCAGAATTTACTTATTAAATGATTAAACGTCTCGGGTTACTTGTTTAACCATTGTTCCCTGAATAAAGCGGAACGAGATGCTGCGCTTTGCTAAGCGATTTTGGGAACAATCCTACATTGTGACCAGCTGTGAATATGTGTTAACAAAATGCATTGAGGAAGAAAGCATTTCAAGTAAAAAATGCATCATTACATCATCTCAAAAAGCTTTTTGCAGTGATATCTCATCAGAATTCACGTATTAAATGGTGAAACATGACTTTTCACTAATATCACTCACAGGCAGCTAAGCATTGACGAAGAAAGCATTTCAAGTAAAACTTGCATCATTACATCAGCTCAAAAAGCTTTTTGGAGTGATATATCATCAGAATTCACTTATTAAATGATGAAACATGACTTTTAACTAATATCACTAACTGGCAGCTATGCTTTGAGAAAGAAAGCATTACTAGTCAAAAATGCATTATTGCATTATATTTTCATGTATTGTAAGTAATTGCATTTAATAATCTGAAAGTCGGCATGGAACTATGCAAACTTCATGTAACAGCTTTCCATGTTCCAGAAGCATATTTTTTTTATCTCAACAAGCTCTTTGGAATAATTTCTCATCAGAATTCATTTATTTAATGATGAATCATGACTTTTTATTTATATCCCTCACAGCCAGCTATGCATTACAAGTAAAAATTGCATCATTACATCATCTCAAAAAGCTTTTTGGAGTGATATCATCAGAATTTACTTATTAAATGATTAAACGTCTCGGGTTACTTGTTTAACCATTGTTCCCTGAATAAAGCGGAACGAGATGCTGCGCTTTGCTAAGCGATTTTGGGAACAATCCTACATTGTGACCAGCTGTGAATATGTGTTAACAAAATGCATTGAGGAAGAAAGCATTTCAAGTAAAAAAATGCATCATTACATCATCTCAAAAAGCTTTTTGCAGTGATATCTCATCAGAATTCACGTATTAAATGGTGAAACATGACTTTTCACTAATATCACTCACAGGCAGCTAAGCATTGACGAAGAAAGCATTTCAAGTAAAACTTGCATCATTACATCAGCTCAAAAAGCTTTTTGGAGTGATATATCATCAGAATTCACTTATTAAATGATGAAACATGACTTTTAACTAATATCACTAACTGGCAGCTATGCTTTGAGAAAGAAAGCATTACTAGTCAAAAATGCATTATTGCATTATATTTTCATGTATTGTAAGTAATTGCATTTAATAATCTGAAAGTCGGCATGGAACTATGCAAACTTCATGTAACAGCTTTCCATGTTCCAGAAGCATATTTTTTTATCTCAACAAGCTCTTTGGAATAATTTCTCATCAGAATTCATTTATTTAATGATGAATCATGACTTTTATTTATATCCCTCACAGCCAGCTATGCATTACAAGTAAAAATTGCATCATTACATCATCTCAAAAAGCTTTTTGGAGTGATATCTCATCAGAATTTACTTATTAAATGATTAAACGTCTCGGGTTACTTGTTTAACCATTGTTCCCTGAATAAAGCGGAACGAGATGCTGCGCTTTGCTAAGCGATTTTGGGAACAATCCTACATTGTGACCAGCTGTGAATATGTGTTAACAAAATGCATTGAGGAAGAAAGCATTTCAAGTAAAAAATGCATCATTACATCATCTCAAAAAGCTTTTTGCAGTGATATCTCATCAGAATTCACGTATTAAATGGTGAAACATGACTTTTCACTAATATCACTCACAGGCAGCTAAGCATTGACGAAGAAAGCATTTCAAGTAAAACTTGCATCATTACATCAGCTCAAAAAGCTTTTTGGAGTGATATATCATCAGAATTCACTTATTAAATGATGAAACATGACTTTTAACTAATATCACTAACTGGCAGCTATGCATTGAGAAAGAAAGCATTACTAGTCAAAAATGCATTATTGCATTATATTTTCATGTATTGTAAGTAATTGCATTTAATAATCTGAAAGTCGGCATGGAACTATGCAAACTTCATGTAACAGCTTTCCATGTTCCAGAAGCATATTTTTTTATCTCAACAAGCTCTTTGGAATAATTTCTCATCAGAATTCATTTATTTAATGATGAATCATGACTTTTTATTTATATCCCTCACAGCCAGCTATGCATTACAAGTAAAAATTGCATCATTACATCATCTCAAAAAGCTTTTTGGAGTGATATCAGAATTTACTTATTAAATGATTAAACGTCTCGGGTTACTTGTTTAACCATTGATCCCTGAATAAAGCGGAACGAGATGCTGCGCTTTGCTAAGCGATTTTGGGAACAATCCTACATTGTGACCAGCTGTGAATATGTGTTAACAAAATGCATTGAGGAAGAAAGCATTTCAAGTAAAAAATGCATCATTACATCATCTCAAAAAGCTTTTTGCAGTGATATCTCATCAGAATTCACGTATTAAATGGTGAAACATGACTTTTCACTAATATCACTCACAGGCAGCTAAGCATTGACGAAGAAAGCATTTCAAGTAAAACTTGCATCATTACATCAGCTCAAAAAGCTTTTTGGAGTGATATATCATCAGAATTCACTTATTAAATGATGAAACATGACTTTTAACTAATATCACTAACTGGCAGCTATGCATTGAGAAAGAAAGCATTACTAGTCAAAAATGCATTATTGCATTATATTTTCATGTATTGTAAGTAATTGCATTTAATAATCTGAAAGTCGGCATGGAACTATGCAAACTTCATGTAACAGCTTTCCATGTTCCAGAAGCAGATTTTTTTTATCTCAACAAGCTCTTTGGAATAATTTCTCATCAGAATTCATTTATTTAATGATGAATCATGACTTTTTATTTATATCCCTCACAGCCAGCTATGCATTACAAGTAAAAATTGCATCATTACATCATCTCAAAAAGCTTTTTGGAGTGATATCTCATCAGAATTTACTTATTAAATGATTAAACGTCTCGGGTTACTTGTTTAACCATTGTTCCCTGAATAAAGCGGAACGAGATGCTGCGCTTTGCTAAGCGATTTTGGGAACAATCCTACATTGTGACCAGCTGTGAATATGTGTTAACAAAATGCATTGAGGAAGAAAGCATTTCAAGTAAAAAAATGCATCATTACATCATCTCAAAAAGCTTTTTGCAGTGATATCTCATCAGAATTCACGTATTAAATGGTGAAACATGACTTTTCACTAATATCACTCACAGGCAGCTAAGCATTGACGAAGAAAGCATTTCAAGTAAAACTTGCATCATTACATCAGCTCAAAAAGCTTTTTGGAGTGATATATCATCAGAATTCACTTATTAAATGATGAAACATGACTTTTAACTAATATCACTAACTGGCAGCTATGCTTTGAGAAAGAAAGCATTACTAGTCAAAAATGCATTATTGCATTATATTTTCATGTATTGTAAGTAATTGCATTTAATAATCTGAAAGTCGGCATGGAACTATGCAAACTTCATGTAACAGCTTTCCATGTTCCAGAAGCATATTTTTTTATCTCAACAAGCTCTTTGGAATAATTTCTCATCAGAATTCATTTATTTAATGATGAATCATGACTTTTTATTTATATCCCTCACAGCCAGCTATGCATTACAAGTAAAAATTGCATCATTACATCATCTCAAAAAGCTTTTTGGAGTGATATCTCATCAGAATTTACTTATTAAATGATTAAACGTCTCGGGTTACTTGTTTAACCATTGTTCCCTGAATAAAG